>NC_091296.1:29407741-29427741 GCF_038502225.1 Cherax quadricarinatus
TTTAAGCAGAGGTATGATAAAGCTCACGGCTCAGGGAGAGTGACCTAGTAGCGATCAGTGAAGAGGCGGGGCCAGGAGCTAGGACTCGACCCCTGCAACCACAAATAGGCGAGTACAAATAGGTGAGTACACTGGAGGACCAAGCAGGGATAACAGGGAAGGCACTACAATGGATCAGGGAATACTTGTCAGGAAGACAGCAGCGAGTCATGGTACGTGGCGAGGTGTCAGAGTGGGCACCTGTGACCAGCGGGGTCCCACAGGGGTCAGTCCTAGGACCAGTGCTGTTTCTGGTATTTGTGAACGACATGACGGAAGGAATAGACTCTGAGGTGTCACTGTTTGCAGATGACGTGAAGTTGATGAGAAGAATTCACTCGATCGAAGACCAGGCAGAACTACAAAGGGATCTGGACAGGCTGCAGACCTGGTCCAGCAATTGGCTCCTGGAGTTCAATCCCACCAAGTGCAAAGTCATGAAGATTGGGGTAGGGCAAAGAAGGCCGCAGACGGAGTACAGTCTACCTGGAGTTTACCTGGAGAGAGTTCCGGGGGTCAACGCCCCCGCGGCCCGGTCTGAGACCAGGCCTCCTGGTGGATCAGAGCCTGATCAACCAGGCTGTTGCTGCTGGCTGCACGCAAACCAACATACGAGCCACAGCCCGGCTGATCCGGAACTGACTTTAGGTGCTTGTCCAGTGCCAGCTTGAAGACTGCCAGGGGTCTGTTGGTAATCCCCCTTATGTGTGCTGGGAGGCAGTTGAACAGTCTCGGGCCCCTGACACTTATTGTATGGTCTCTTAACGTGCTAGTGACACCCCTGCTTTTCATTGGGGGGATGGTGCATCGTCTGCCAAGTCTTTTGCTTTCGTAGTGGGTGATTTTCGTGTGCAAGTTCGGTACTAGTCCCTCTAGGATTTTCCAGGTGTATATAATCATGTATCTCTCCCTCCTGCGTTCCAGGGAATACAGGTTTAGGAACCTCAAGCGCTCCCAATAATTGAGGTGTTTTATCTCCGTTATGCGCGCCGTGAAAGTTCTCTGTACATTTTCTAGGTCGGCAATTTCACCTGCCTTGAAAGGTGCTGTTAGTGTGCAGCAATATTCCAGCCTAGATAGAACAAGTGACCTGAAGAGTGTCATCATGGGCTTGGCCTCCCTAGTTTTGAAGGTTCTCATTATCCATCCTGTCATTTTTCTAGCAGATGCGATTGATACAATGTTATGGTCCTTGAAGGTGAGATCCTCCGACATGATCACTCCCAGGTCTTTGACGTTGGTGTTTCGCTCTATTTTGTGGCCAGAATTTGTTTTGTACTCTGATGAAGATTTAATTTCCTCATGTTTACCATATCTGAGTAATTGAAATTTCTCATCGTTGAACTTCATATTGTTTTCTGCAGCCCACTGAAAGATTTGGTTGATGTCTGCCTGGAGCTTTGCAGTGTCTGCAATGGAAGACACTGTCATGCAGATTCGGGTGTCATCTGCAAAGGAAGACACGGTGCTGTGGCTGACATCCTTGTCTATGTCGGATATGAGGATGAGGAACAAGATGGGAGCTAGTACTGTGCCTTGTGGAACAGAGCTTTTCACCGTAGCTGCCTCGGACTTTACTCTGTTGACGACTACTCTCTGTGTTCTGTTAGTGAGGAAATTATAGATCCATCGACCGACTTTTCCTGTTATTCCTTTAGCACGCATTTTGTGCGCTATTACGCCATGGTCACACTTGTCGAAGGCTTTTGCAAAGTCTGTATATATTACATCTGCATTCTTTTTGTCTTCTAGTGCATTTAGGACCTTGTCGTAGTGGTCCAATAGTTGAGACAGACAGGAGCGACCTGTTCTAAACCCATGTTGCCCTGGGTTGTGTAACTGATGGGTTTCTAGATGCGTGGTGATCTTGCTTCTTAGGACCCTTTCAAAGATTTTTATGATATGGGATGTTAGTGCTATTGGTCTGTAGTTCTTTGCTGTTGCTTTACTGCCCCCTTTGTGGAGTGGGGCTATGTCTGTTGTTTTTAGTAACTGTGGGACGACCCCCGTGTCCATGCTCCCTCTCCATAGGATGGAAAAGGCTCGTGATAGGGGCTTCTTGCAGTTCTTGATGAACACAGAGTTCCATGAGTCTGGCCCTGGGGCAGAGTGCATGGGCATGTCATTTATCGCCTGTTCGAAGTCATTTGGCGTCAGGATAACATCGGATAGGCTTGTGTTAATCAAATTTTGTGGCTCTCTCATAAAAAATTCATTTTGATCTTCGACTCTCAGTCTGGTTAGCGGCTTGCTAAAAACTGAGTCATATTGGGACTTGAGTAGCTCACTCATTTCCTTGTTGTCATCTGTGTAGGACCCATCTTGTTTAAGTAGGGGCCCAATACTGGACGTTGTTCTCGATTTTGATTTGGCATAGGAGAAGAAATACTTTGGGTTTCTTTCGATTTCATTTATGGCTTTTAGTTCTTCCCGCGATTCCTGACTCCTAAAGGATTCTTTTAGCTTAAGTTCGATGCTTGCTATTTCTCTGACCAGTGTCTCCCTACGCATTTCAGATATATTGACCTCTTTTAGCCGCTCTGTTATTCTTTTCCGTCGCCTGTAAAGGGAGCGCCTGTCTCTTTCAGTTTTACATCTACTCCTCCTTTTTCTTAGAGGAATAAGCCTTGTGCATACATCGAGTGCTACCGAGTTAATCTGTTCTAGGCATAAGTTGGGGTCTGTGTTGCTTAGTATATCTTCCCAGCTTATATCGGTTAGGACTTGGTTTACTTGGTCCCACTTTATGTTTTTGTTATTGAAGTTGAATTTGGTGAATGCTCCCTCGTGACTAATCTCATTATGTCGGTCTGGGGCTCCGCGCATACATGACTGAACCTCAATTATGTTGTGATCTGAGTATATTGTTTTTGATATGGTGATATTTCTTATCAGATCATCATTGTTAGTGAAGATGAGGTCTAGTGTATTCTCCAGTCTAGTAGGCTCTATTATTTGCTGGTTTAAATTGAATTTTGTGCAGAGATTTAAAAGCTCGCGTGAGTGTGAGTTTTCATCAGAGCTGCCTCCTGGTGTTATTACTGCAACAATATTATTTGCTATATTCCTCCATTTTAGGTGCCTTAAGTTGAAATCCCCCAGGAGCAAGATGTTGGGTGCAGGAGCTGGAAGGTTTTCCAGACAGTGGTCAATTTTTAACAGCTGTTCCTGGAATTGCTGGGATGTTGCATCCGGAGGCTTGTAGACTATCACAATGACTAGGTTTTGGTTCTCGACCTTTACTGCTAAAACTTCCACTACATCATTTGAGGCATTTAGCAGTTCTGTGCAAACAAGTGACTCTGCAATGTACAGGCCAACCCCCCCCTTTTGCCTGTTCACTCTGTCACATCTGTATAGGTTGTAACCTGGGATCCATATTTCGTTGTCCAAGTGATCCTTTATGTGGGTCTCAGTGAAAGCCGCGAACATTGCCTTTGCCTCTGCAAGCAGTCCACGGATGAAAGGTATTTTGTTGTTTGTTGCTGGCTTTAGACCCTGTATATTTGCAAAGAAGAATGTTATCGGACTGGTGGTATTGTTGGTACTGGGGGGGGATTTTTTTTCCGGCATTAGTATCTGTATCTGTTGGTTTGGAGTGGAGGCCATCGACTGTGGTTCCACTCCAGGAATGACTGGATTTGGTGTACGATTTCTGCCATTTCCTGCCAGTTTTTTTTTCTTCCTGGCACTAAAAAACCTCTCCCTCTTGAGTGGCTGTGGCTACCCAGGTTTTCCCATGGCCTGGATGTTTTGTATCTTTTTGTCCCCTTTAGATGGTATGCCTGGCAATTTAAGTTATAGCACAGTCTTTCCTGTACTGAAGAGGTACACAGTTCAGGGTGAAAAAGCTTACAGGAAGGGAGTTTGCATTTTCCTGTTGTCATATGGGCATGGCATTTCCTAGGGTGGTCATAGTTGCACGTCCCATCTGTTTTTCCAGATTTCCCATGCCAGCAGATACCGAGTGCATAGTATGTGCACAGGCTTGGTTTCCGTTTGCCTTGGGTTTCTGTGACTGTATTCCCTGTTGGTGCATGTTTCCCTGTCTTACTTCTATCCTCCCTAGCACCAACAATGGAGCTCCCACCATTTGTTTTTGGTAATATATCCTCACTATTGCTAGTGGAGTCCTCTTGTTTGCTATTTCCTGCGGTATTTCTAGTTTGCAATATTGGTTTTATCTTATCTTTGACTACACTTGTTTCCCTACTATGGCTCCTGTCCCCTATGCGGTCATTCATATGTATTCCTTCCTGCGTATAATTCCCGACTACCTGGACAAAATCTCCAGCTTCACCATTACTGTCTCCCAGGACAGCATCTCCATCTTCCCCATTACTGTCTCCCAGGACAGCATCTCCAGCTTCACCATTACTGTCTCCCAGGACAGCACCTCCAGCTTCACCATTACTGTCTCCCAGGACAGCACCTCCAGCTTCCCCATTACTGTCTCCCAGGACAGCACTATCAGCCCCCCATTTACTGACTACCAGGACATCATCTCCAGCCTTACAGTTTCTGACTACATGGCCAGTATCAAGGGCAGTACCATTCAGCCCGGACTTTTTATGTTCCCATCTGTTGTAGAAAGCTTCCAGGTTTTCTATGAAAGCAGCTTTGATGTTGACCTCTTTTAATACCCTTGTGATTTTAGTCCACAGATTTATCTCATTTGGGCATACCCAAAAACACTTCCCTGTTTTAATACTGCTTGTAGCTAGTTCTTGGATATCTGCACAAGGGGCGTGACACCAATTTCCACAGAAATGACAATTTATGCATGTGGAAGCCCGTTTGTTTGACTGACCACAGACTACACACAGCTTCATAATGATTTGAATGGTTTATTTACTGCAATTCTACTAGCAACCTCTTGAATATTCTATTAATAACCTGCTAGGTGGTGCACAACGAAACCGTTTGAAACCAGTCCAGGGTTCGGACCAGTCAAGGGTTCGGACCAGTCAAGGGTTCGGACCAAGGGTTCGGACCAGTCTATCTGATCTGATCAGTGGGTCACTTATTTAAAACATACTGGTCGGTGATTTGAGCTAACACATGAAGGATCTACTGGAAATTATCTACCCGAGTAATATGTGATTTGATTGATACAAAAGTATAACTTGCGTGTTGAAGAGCCGGTGACTGCTGGCACTCCTACAATGACGAACGGTCGAGCCTCCACCTTTGTTTATCAATCGCTGTATCTAGCTTCTCTATTTTTTTTTTTTTTTTTTTTTTTTTTTTTTTTTTTTTTCCGTCTCCACCACAATAAATGCTATATTATCACTATAGTTGACTGGTGCAAATTTTGGAGGAAGGGCGCTTTTTCTGTAGTAATAATTGCTGCCAGGAGCTCGGACTCGACCCCCGCAACCTCAACTAGGTGAGTACACTCACACACACACACACACACACACACACACACACACACACACACACACACACACACACACACACACGCACACACACACACACACTCACTCACACACACACACACACACATACACACACACACACACACACACACACACACACACACACACACACACACACACACACACACACACACACACACACACACACACACACACACACACTCACGCTCACACACACACACACACACACACACACAGCATGGGTTCATGGAAGGCAAATCTTTTATCACAAACCTCCTGGAGTTTTATGACAAGGTAACAGAAGTAAGACATGAGAGAGAGGGTTGGGTAGATTGCGTTTTCCTAGACTGCAGGAAGGCCTTTGACACAGTTCCCCACAAGAGACTAGTGCAGAAGCTGGAGGATCAGGCACACGTAAAAGGAAGGGCACTGCAATGGATAAGGGAATACCTGACAGGGAGGCAGCAACGAGTCATGGTACGTGAAGAGGTATCACAGTGGGCGCCTGTTACGAGCGGGGTCCCACAGGGGTCAGTTCTAGGACCAGTGCTATTTTTGATATATGTGAACGACATGATGGAAGGTATAGACTCTGAAGTGTCCCTGTTCGCAGATGACGTGAAGTTGATGAGAAGAATTAAATCGGACGAGGATGAGGCAGGACTGCAAAGAGACCTGGAGAGGCTGGACATGTGGTCCAGTAACTGGCTTCTCGAATTCAATCCAGCCAAATGCAAAGTCATGAAGATTGGGGAGGGGCAAAGAAGACCGCAGACAGAGTATAGGCTAGGTGGACAAAGACTACAGACCTCACTCAGGGAGAAAGACCTTGGGGTGACCATAACACCGAGCACATCACCGGAGGCACACATCAACCAAATAATCGCTGCAGCATACGGGCGCCTGGCAAACCTGAGAATAGCGTTCCGATACCTTAATAAGGAATCGTTCAAGACACTGTACACTGTGTATGTTAGGCCCATACTGGAGTATGCAGCACCAGTCTGGAACCCACACCTGGTCAAGCACGTCAAGAAGTTAGAGAAAGTACAAAGGTTTGCAACAAGGCTAGTCCCAGAGCTCAGGGGAATGTCGTACGAGGAAAGGTTAAGGGAAATCGGACTGACGACACTGGAGGACAGAAGGGTCAGGGGAGACATGATAACGACATACAAGATACTGCGGGGAATAGACAAGGTGGACAGAGATAGGATGTTCCAGAGAGGGGACACAGGGACAAGGGGTCACAACTGGAAGCTGAAGACTCAGACGAGTCACAGGGACGTTAGGAAGTATTTCTTCAGTCATAGAGTTGTCAGCAAGTGGAATAGCCTAGCAAGTGAAGTAGTGGAGGCAGGAACCATACATAGTTTTAAGAAGAGGTATGACAAAGCTCAGGAAGCAGAGAGAGAGAGAGGATCCAGTAGCGATCAGTGAAGAGGCGGGGCCAGGAGCTGAGTCTCGACCCCTGCAACCACAATTAGGTGAGTACAATTAGGTGAGTACACACACACACACACACACACACACACACAGGGATGTTAGGAAGTATTTCTTCAGTCATAGAGTAGTCAGGCCATGGAATAGCCTAGAAAGTGATGTAGTTGAGGCAGGAACCATACATAGTTTTAAGGCGAGGTATGATAGAGCTCATGGGGCAGGGAGAGAGAGAACCTAGTAGCAATCAGCGAAGAGGCGGGGCCAGGAGCTGTGAATCGACCCCTGCAACCACAAATAGGTGAGTACAAATACGTGAGTACACACACACACACACACACACACACACACACACTTACCTCAGTAAGGATTCGTTCAAGACTCTGTATACCATTTACGTCAGGCCCATACTGGAGTATGCAGCACCAGTTTGGAATCCACATCTAGTCAAGCACGTCAAGAAATTAGAGGGGAAGTGCAAAGGTTTGCAGCAAGACTAGTCCAAGAGCTACGGGGATTGTCCTACGAAGAAACGTTGAGGGAAATTGGCCTGACGACACTGGAGGACAGGAGGGTCAGGGGAGACATGATAACGACATATAAAATACTGCGCGGAATAGACAAGGTGGACAAAGACGGGATGTTCCAGAGAAGGGACACAGACACAAGAGGTCACAATTGGAAGTTGAAGACTCAGATGAATCAAAGGGATGTTAGGAAGTATTTCTTCAGTCATAGAGTAGTCAGGCCGTGGAATAGCCTAGAAAGTGACGTAGTGGAGGTGGGAACCATACATAGTTTTAAGGCGAGGTATGATAAAGCTCATGGGGCAGGGAGAGAGAGGACCTAGCGAAGAGGCGGGGCCAGGAGCTATGAATCGACCCCTGCAACCACAAATAGGTGAGTACACTCACACACACACACACACACACACACACACACACACACACACACACACACACACACACACACACACACACATACATACACACACACGCACAGCCTAGAAAGCGACTTAGTGGAGGCAGGAACCATACATAGTTTTAAAAAGAGGTTAGATAAAGCTCAAGGAGCAGGGAGAGAGAGAGGCCCTAGTAGCAATCAGTGAAGAGGCGGGGCCAGGAGCTACAAATCGACCCCTGCAATCACAAATAGATAAGTACAAATAGGTGAGTACACACACATATTGAAAACACTTTCACTTTGAATGTGTTGCTGCAGTTGCAGGTCTGTAGTGGAGGAGCAGGAAGGAGCAGGAAGGAAAAAAGGAAGAGAGGGTTTCTTAATATATATTATACAAATAGTCAAAGCACTAGAAGTAAGATGGATGAGTTGAGATTAGTTGCAAGCACGGAAAGTACTGACGTATTTACCATAACTGAGACGTGGTTTAATGTGAAGAATCGGGACTTGCCTGCTGAATGTCACATTCAGGGTTGTAAGTTGTTCCACTTTGATAGAAGTAAAGGGAAGAGAAGTGTTGTGGCACTATATGTCAGAGAACACTTAAATTGCTACGTAAATGCAGATATTAAGAATGAAAGAACACAGTCTATCTGGGAAGAATTTTTGGAAGAGCATGAAAAAATAATTTTAAGGGTGATTTACCGTCCCCAAAACTTGGATAAGGAGCATGGGAGACTACTTTGGGAAGAAAATTTTAAGGTCATAGGGCAAGGGCACGATAACTTAGTAATTCTAGAACTCTTTAACTTTCGTCAAGTTGAATGGAATTCCTTAACTGAAAATCTAGAGTCAAACGACTTTCTGGAGGTCAAGATTGTTTTTGGAGCAATTTATGTTATAACCAACGAGGGGAAATACCTGCTTGACTTGGTTCTGAAGTAACTAGGTTACGCTTGTTAATAATCTGGAGATTACAGAGGAACTAAGCGCGAGTGACCACAAATCGATTAGCTTTAGTATTGAATAGAAATATGATAGGGATAATCCAAAATTACTGCTTATCAAATTACAGTGGGTTTAGAGAATTCGTACCGTCTGTGGACTAGGGTATCGAAGAGAACTATTAATATAACAGTCTTCTAAACACTACATGATGCCCAAAGAAAGTTTATTCCTTTCAGAGAAATGAGACCGAATAGAAGTGATCAGAAATGGACGAACAATAAGCTCAAACATATTTTAGAACAGAAGATAAGAATTTATAGGCGTATCAAAATAGGCGAGAACCATCTCATGGATCAATATACTCATTAAGAGGTTAAAAAAGGAATTAGAAAAGCTAAATGGGATCATGAATTAGACACATGCGCAACATCTGGGTATACCTTGAGTGTGATCTGGGGGTCAACGCCCCCGCGGCCCGATCTATGACCAGGCCTCGCAGTGGCTTACAGCCTGTCCAACTATTGTGCCCCCTGAATGGGGCCCAATGTTTATTGTGTATATATTTACCTTTCCTTATAATTTTTTATTACTGATATTTTCATTAATAGCTAAAATGAAAATATCTTTCTTTGTATTATTATTTGACTTATTATATTAGCTATGTATATAGGCAGGATGTAACACATAACACTTCTTCCTGTGCTTGCTGTTAAAGAGTTGCGATTGGCTGTCCGCCTCCGCAAACTGCTTTGCTAATTACCCTTCTCGCTTGCTCCTCGCTGGAGAAGAACGGGCGAGTCATGTGATCTCACCTGATGTGAGTCCTGAAGTCGAGAAATCGTTCTCTCTCCACAGCTAGTCATCGCTCGACCAGCACCTCTCTCTCCATCTCTCCAGGGATCTCTCTCATCTCTGGCTGTTTGTTCGTTATTTAGACTCTGTTTTGGTAGAATATGGTTTCTCTTGTGAGTTGAAATATACTTCTAGTAACTCTGTGTAACTCTGTTCACAGAGCATTGTTCAGACTTAGTGATTTTTGACGTTTTACTGAGATTGTGTGTCATAATGACACTCTCAGTCAGCTCAGGTCCCAAGCAAGAGCTTCTAACCTATTTTGTGTGGCATCTACGCACCATCATAGTCTGGGATTTGGTTATACTGAACCTAGATTCAGTATTAAGGGAGTTTTATGATTTTTATGGAGGATCTGCTGATGGTCCCCAGTTAGGGTCGTTATTTTGTCTCCTTGTTCATGACGCTGTGCTGCTGCTTGTTACATTATTGCTGTTGGCGAATGATTCGTCACATTGTTCAAGCAAGCTGTTTGATTGTCTTGATGGTGGAGAGGATAGATTATTTGTGGATTAGTGTTAGTCACCTTTTAAGTCTAAGTCGAGTCGAGTCTTACTGAGACATAACGAACACTTTGAACACACACGCACACATTCACACACGCTTGTATATGCTAGTATTATTTTTATAACTGATGATTACGTACTAGACGGTACTTAAAAGTCGTACTGTTACGAAATGTGCCTTCAGCACTATACTATTTTATGTACAATTTAACTTTGCACTATCCTAAATTACATCATATTCATTTACTTTGATTTTGTTCACCTAGAAATCTTAGTTAGTAAACATTTCAATTTTTATTTCGTTGGATTATTATCACCTACTTCTAACCCCATAACTCTATTATAACTCAAGGGATAACTAGACCTGATCTTGGTTTGACAGCTTCTTACAAAAACCAGAAACAGGCTGAATGATAAAGGGAGAGACCTTCTAGTATTCTCTGGAGATGTCTATACTTTATAGATATCACCTTTTTGTAACATCAGCCAGACTGTTTCTGCCGACCTCGCGCAAACCGACGATATCTGTATTTCGCCATCCGATGGCTTTATCACTACTATACTAGGACATAATGTGAAGATTGTAGACTTATATACATAAGACGAAGTATATACCTCTACAATCTTCACATTATGTCCTAGTATTGTACTGATAAAGCCACTGCATGGCGGAACGTCTACAAATTAAGGATAAACAGACGTTGCACATGTCTCTAATTCTTCATCTTGTCGGTATTGTATACCATTCGTACACAGCTTGTCAAACACAGCAACATCATGGAATCTTGGTACAGAGGACATCTCCACAATCTACTTGACTACTACTGGCCCATACCTTTGTTATGATCTACTTCCACTGGGGAATCCCGCCTACCACTGACAATACCTACGTCTGCTGCACATCCCTCATCTGATGCCAGTATATAAGCGCCAGTCTTCTTACTTGTGCTTCAGATTCTTCCAGACTATGACGCTAATCACCTACTTCTAGGCTGAGGGACTAATTACCTTAACTACAGTCTTCACGTTATATCCTTGTACTGATAAAGCTACTGAATTGCGAAACATTTACAATTAAAGAGACCCAGATGTTGCATATACCTACTTCTACATCGTATTCTTATCTTTGTTCACTGCCTCAAATGCTTTAGTAAAGAACGTCAACAAATTTGTCAGGCAGGAACGGCCATTTGTTAATCCATGATGAGACTCATTACTGCTCAGTAAGACGGCTTCTAATAATATCGGCTTTTATTGATTCTAATAATTTGTCTGTTATAGACTTCAGGCTTAATGGGCAGTTATTTGATGGAATGGACTTATCCCCTGATTTAAATATAGGAGTTACATTAGCCATCTTCTACTTCTCTGGCACAACACCACTTTGGATTGATGCGTTAAACAGGCTTGTTAGCGGCTGACTAAGCTCCCACTTTCTTATGTTACTGTGTGATGAGCCACTATATATGATGTTGTTGCTTATGTTACTGTGTGATGTGTCATTATGTACGATGTTGCTTATGTACTGAGAGATGAGTCACTATATTCGTTTTATGCAGTCTACCAACCCTTGTGAGAGAAGCACTGAAGTTCTTAAGAATAAAGTAGCAAAATCTTTCACCTTAGTTTTAATGACCTCTTTAAGACGATAATGGTTTCTAGTGCCATTTTCTAGGTTTTAATGACCCCGATTAAGGTGTAACAGATCTATAGCGCCATTAACTTGGTTGTAATAAATACGTATAATTCAATGTGTGCTGAGAGTAAATACACTGGGTGTAACGTGGGAAAGTGTAAATACACAGAATCTAGTGTAATGTATATAGAGTGTGGGTACTCAGAATCTAGTGTGCGTTTTGTCTTGAGTCATATCTGGTGTACGTCACACCATGAACCTTGCAGTGTAGGTAGGTTCAGCTCACACCACTGTTTTCTCCCGCTTATGGAATCTGAACAAGCGATGCATGATGCATCAGCGAGGAAAATATGCACAATTGGTGTAAATGTAGAAAAGAACGTGCAACAGAGTTATAACTTCACACACAGTTATGTTTACTGACAAGTGGCTGCCTCTACCACATCCCAGTGTATATAATTATAGCATATACTTGATTAACACGCTTAATCCGCATTTCTCAAACCGGGGTGAATAAGGATTATTCTAGTTGACAGGTTAGGTACGGAGGATGTACTTGAACCGGTAAAGAGTTTTTGCATAAAAGGGCGTGTGCACTCGTATTTTTTATTACTACAGTGTGTTTGGGTTTTACCTGCAGCACTCAGGTTCGCCTCTTAATTCTGAACTATCTGAGGTAAAGTTCACATCTTACAATGATTCTGTTAGTTGTTTGTATCTTCTCTGTGCTGGCCTAGTCTTTTCCACTTGTCTTCTACTTTGACACTGTCAAGTTTGTTTCCTAACAGTTTTGAGTACCATCTGGATATGAAGTCTCTAATTGTGTCATCTAATACTCTAATGGTTTGCCTTACACATTTTTTAAAACATTTTGTATGTCTCGATCATGGCTTTTCTCTGTTTTAATTACTTCGTGAGGTTCAGTTGCCGTACATTAGTTCCAGAGTTATGCTCCTCAGCTCCAGTACTATTCTTGTTTCAAACCTTTCGAATTATTCTATTTAGTGTGTTTAGCACTGCGTACCTTGTTCCAAGGTTCGTAGGTTCGAGTCTCCTTCAGCCAGAGATCAGTGTTTGTGTATATTTCGCCTGCTCTCGCGAATTCCTTGCATATATATATATATATATATATATATATATATATATATATATATATATATATATATATATATATATATATATATATATATATATATATATATATATATATATATATATATATATGCAATAAGATCACAGTAAACAGGTGATTTCAGAATATGCAAAACAACCACTGTGAAAGAATAGAGAAGTTCCAAGCGCTTTCGTAACTACTCACATTATCAAGGAACAATGTTCCTTGATAATGTGAGTAGTCACGAAAGCGCTTGGAACTTCTCTATTCTTTCACAGTGGTTGTTTTGCACACATACACACACACACACACATACACACACACACACACACACACACACACACACACACACACACACACACACACACACACACACACACACACACACACACACACACACACACACACACACACACACACACATATATATATATATATATATATATATATATATATATATATATATATATATATATATATATATATTATTATTATTATTATCACACTGGCCGATTCCCAAAAAGGCAGGGTGGCCCGAAAAAGAAAAACTTTCACCATCATTCACTCCATCACTGTCTTGCCAGAAGGGTGCTTTACACTACAGTTTTTAAACTGCAACATTAACACCCCTCCTTCAGAGTGCAGGCACTGTACTTCCCATCTCCAGGACTCAAGTCCGGCCTGCCGGTTTCCCTGAACCCCTTCATAAATGTTACTTTGCTCACACTCCAACAGCACGTCAAGTATTAAAAACCATTTGTCTCCATTCACTCCTATCAAACACGCTCACGCATGCCTGCTGGAAGTCCAAGCCCCTCGCACACAAAACCTCCTCTAACCCCTCCCTCCAACCTTTCCTAGGCCGACCCCTACCCCGCCTTCCTTCCACTACAGACTGATACACTCTTGAAGTCATTCTGTTTCGCTCCATTCTGTCTACATGTCCGAACCACCTCAACAACCCTTCCTCAGCCCTCTGGACAACAGTTTTGGTAATCCCGCACCTCCTCCTAACTTCCAAACTACGAATTCTCTGCATTATATTCACACCACACATTACCCTCAGACATGACATCTCCACTGCCTCCAGCCTTCTCCTCGCTGCAACATTCATCACCCATGCTTCACACCCATATAAGAGCGTTGGTAAAACTATACTCTCATACATTCCCCTCTTTGCCTCCAAGGACAAAGTTCTTTGTCTCCACAGACTCCTAAGTGCACCACTCACCCTTTTCCCCTCATCAGTTCTATGATTCACTTCATCTTTCATAGACCCATCTGCTGACACGTCCACTCCCAAATATCTGAATACATTCACCTCCTCCATACTCTCTCCCTCCAATCTGATATCCAATCTTTCATCACCTAATCTTTTTGTTATCCTCATAACCTTACTCTTTCCTGTATTCACCTTTAATTTTCTTCTTTTGCACACCCTACCAAATTCATCCACCAATCTCTGCAACTTCTCTTCAGAATCTCCCAAGAGCACAGTGTCATCAGCAAAGAGCAACTGTGACAACTCCCACTTTGTGTGTGATTCTTTATCTTTTAACTCCACGCCTCTTGCCAAGACCCTCGCATTTACTTCTCTTACAACCCCATCTATAAATATATTAAACAACCACGGTCACATCACACATCCTTGTCTAAGGCCTACTTTTACTGGGAAATAATTTCCCTCTTTCCTACATACTCTAACTTGAGCCTCACTATCCTCGTAAAAACTCTTCACTGCTTTCAGTAATATATATATATATATATATATATATATATATATATATATATATATATATATATAGTGTGTATATATATATATAGATATAGTGTGTATATATATATATATCTATATATATATATATATATATATATATATATATATATAATTATATATATATATATATACATATATATATATTATTTTTTTATATTTTATATATTATCACACCGGCCGATTCCCACCAAGGCAGGGTGGCCCGAAAAAGAAAAACTTTCACCATCATTCACTCCATCACTGTCTTGCCAGAAGGGTGCTTTACACTACAGTTTTTAAACTGCAACATTAACACCCCTCCTTCAGAGTGCAGGCACTGTGAAGGAGGGGTGTTAATGTTGCAGTTTAAAAACTGTAGTGTAAAGCACCCTTCTGGCAAGACAGTGATGGAGTGAATGATGGTGAAAGTTTTTCTTTTTCGGGCCACCCTGCCTTGGTGGGAATCGGCCGGTGTGATAATATAAAATATATAATATAATAATATGTATATATATATATATGTATATATATATATATATATGTATATATATATATATATATGTCTATATATATATATATATATATATATATATATATATATATATATATATATATATATATATATATATATATATATATATATATATATATATATATGTAGTAAGGTGGCAGACGGCAGCCACCTAGAGAGGTACTTTCGTCCTGCCAAATGAATTTGAAACGGAATCTGTAATTATTTTACACAATCGTTGACTGATGTTGTCTTTTATTTCTATCCCATAAACATACAAAGATATTAGGTACATCTTGCTACTTCTATTTACATTGTTCATTAACTCTGTCTGTGTGTATTCTCACATATCGTGACTATTTTCACTGTCTTTTGCAACTCTGACAATTGCCATTGCATTTTGAAGCATCCAGTTAACTCAGTAGCTCCATTTCTTTCCCTGTTGTGTGGATGGTGTCCTGCACCATTTAGTGAACCTTTTTTCTGCCTCTCTGGCGTTCTCTCTGTTTCTACACTCGGCAAAGAACACCTGAAGTAGTTCGTTGAGTACCTCCCAGACTTCCTTGTCATTCTTCGCTAGCACTTCTTCCTTCTTCGGACTTAATACCTGTTATTTAGCTCTCGTCTTATTTCTGATATAACTGTGCAGAAATGTCAACTCAGATTTAGCATCTGTTGCTGTAATTTTCATATCATAGTTCAGCCTCTGTTCTTCCTTGCCCGTATACCTTCCTTGTTCTTTTGCCCACTTTTATATTTTTGTTTTACCTAACCTAAACCGAATTACTTTTCAAAATCCCTAGCTAACCGAATATGAAAAACAGTCCTTCTCCTCATTGTACTCCTTATCTTTATTACTCCTATTGTCATCTTATTTTTCCTCGTCCCCGTTCCCTTCTCCCTTCTCGTCATCCTTATTCTGCTCGTCCTTTTCCCTATTCTTGTCATTTTCCTCCTCAGTCTGCCTCACGTGTCCGCCCAGCGTTCAGCTGACGACTCAACAAAGTGCTGGCTGAAGTACGCCTTTAAATTAGATTATATTTTAGTGTTAAATATGAAATAAATAGCTCAGACTCATTCTCACAATATAATAGAAGAGTAAATCGTTCTCGTAAGTTTGAGTTAATCATAAAGAAGCAACTGGACTGACAAGAAGAAAAACAGGATTTTATCCATATTAGATACTATCACTCATTTCCAATTATTTTTATGAAAACTAGAATCAGGACACTATAATTGGAGTCTCATATAACCTGCTTTACTATAAGAAAACAGTGAGTTGTAGTCTCAGTGTGTGTGTGTGTGTGTGTCCTGATAAAGTTGCGGGATACTGAGTTTCTTCGAACAATGGGAGTGTACAGAGCGTCCCACCTTCGGGCTCTCTTCCGTAAATGGATTCAAATGCTTTTGCTTAATAATATACTTTACGAGATGTGGCATTTGTAGCGAGGTGAAGGCTGAGTGGGACACAACTAGGTAATGATAGTTGCAATGGAAACGAGACAGGAAGGAATTTGGGGAGAGAATTATGCGACTTTAGAGGAGAAGACTCTTGAACTTAGAGACGAGGTAGAGAGATTTATAAACAGCGGGAGAAGAATCTAACACTAGTAAAAGGAGTAAGGGCGTGAATAAGCCAGCCAAATATGATTAGGTATTCACGCCTGAATGAATCATATACAGGAAAAATAAGTTAAGATGTTCCTTAGATTCCAGTATTTACACAGTGCTGAGTTTTGAATGTTTATTAGAAGAAGAACTGGAGAAGAGACTGGAAAGAGAGACAGTTGAGGAGGTCAGACGACGGAGGACGTGACTATATAGGAAGGAGAATATTATCAAGTACAGTTGTACAGGGATAACATGTGAACTCAAGATAGGATGAAATTCTTCTGTGAGAAGTGTTATTGTGGCCACAGAATGATTCATGAGCACCAATAAGAATTTCATTAAAAAAACACAATGAGAACCCGAGGTTATGCCATAGCACAAGCAGTACGAAACTGATATAAAAGTACTAAATTGAAACCATAACTTCATGACATAGTAGTAAGAATGAAGAAGAAAGAGGAATATGTGAGTAAGTAGAAAATTAAAGGATGTCATTATTGTAGAAAATGGTATAGTACCAGAAAGATGGACAGAGATAAACTAAATAATGCTGGAGAACATCCAAACTACAAAAGCGGTTATTTTCGTTTTTGATTAATGGGTTTCAACCAATAGGAGGAAGTGTTAGGACAGCTGAGAGATCCAGAAACGAAAGAGGCTAAGGAGATTAACGATATTTTGATATTAATATTGAAAGAAGCATCTGAAGTGCCATGCAAACCAATAACAATGCCGAGTCGCCTCTGCGATTTTTCCAGCTGTAACACAGCTGGAGAAATTGCAAAGGCGATGCCAACATATAAAGTGGTACAGCCAGGAAATATTACAGGGAAGTATTTCTAACATACATACTGACATAGCTTTTGAAAAGATGAACAGAAAGAAAATGGAGAAACGTGTGTAGAAAAAATTAAAGTTTTATGAGATAATTATGGAAATAAAGTATAAAGATAAGGAGTGTTTTATTGCTTTCTTCTGAACCGCAGTAAAGTGTTCGACTCAACACTTTACCCAAGATTAACAGAAAAACTTAAAAAATAGCAGAGTAAGAATGAAATTGCTTAATTAGTTCGAAGACCATCTGAAGAGCAAAAAACAGAGAATAACAAAAAGTGAGGAGGAATATAACTGGGCAAGGATGAAGAATAGGATCCCCAAATGTTCAGTAACGAGGCTCAGACTATTTCTGATATATGTAAACGACCTGTTAGGGGGAATTTAATGCTATAAATCGCTCTTTGAGGATGACTTAAAGCTAATAATAAGAAAAATAACGATATACTACAGGAAGAATTAAACAAGCTGCAATACCATGGAAATCAGAGAGAGGGAAAGCAGCGCTGTGACTGACCAGAGATGGTCAGGGAAACAGCTTCAAATATCAAACACGGTACACAAAGCCTGGGAAGCTACATGACGTCTGAAATAATTTTGATAGAATGACCGACAGTATGTGAGGTAAAATGACACAAGTGCAATTAATGTGACATTTTATATACCTCTCTGTGTCCCTGTAGTATTTGTCACGGCTTGACAAAGCTCCTGGAAAGCGAAACCTTGCCACAAAAAAATATCATATAGTTGCACCTGTGTCCTTGTACCTAACATACATGACATATGTCAGACCCCAACAAAAGAATTCTGCATCATCATTGAGTCCCCACGACGTCAAGCGACGTTAAGCATAAACACGAGATTGAGAAGGTTCTGAAGTTAGCAACAAGTTCCAGAAGTGAAGGGATCACACTTTGAAGATGGTCTTTGGTGTTGTTAATATGGCTTAGTCGTGTGTAAATGATAAAGTAAATTAAATAAGAGCGTGTATAAATCTAGAGATGATGAAATGAGGAGTAGGGAACATCCCGGGAAGGTTGAAATGACAGTGTAATAGATAGTGGCTTGAGCATGCGGCTGTCATGCGTGGGAGCGTAGAAAATCGTGATTAACACAAGTGGTCGCGATAATCTGACATACTGATGGAGTGTGAGCAAGTAAATAAGTCTGAACGAATGTTGGGAAATTGGACTCACTGGGCGTTAGTCGTAGAGATATGTGTGATGGCTGCTCTTGGAAAGATGGGAGGGGATGCTGAAGTTCCATGAATCAGTGCATCGTGATGTAATTATTCATAGGGATGAGTGTTTTATATTTCTTATACATTGACAGCTTTATTTTTGATAAAAACAAAGAGTAATTGATTTTTTTGCCCTAACCTTCATGGTTATTACCTTGTTCACACTCCAAAAGCACTCCAACTCCCACAAGTCACCGTCACTCCGATCTAACAAGCTCACAAATCTCACGGAACAGGTGGGATTCGAGCCCATAGCAAGTCAGTTAACCACTATACCATGCTGGCCTAATTAAAAAAAAATCGCCCAACTAGATCTTTGACAGCGGCTTTGAGGTACATAACTAAGAGACTGACACAGTGGCGTTGATGTGAGATTCGTCAGTAAAAACCTGCACTGTGGTGAGAGGAACGCCTTCTGGCCTTAGTGCACAGAAATATACCTAGATGAAAGAAACTTAATAGGCCAGCATAGTACAATGCTTAACGCACTCGCCTGATAGTTCTTGGACTGGCTTGCTAAAGCTTCGAATCCTGGACCTTCCTTGATGACCACTGCCTGAAGACAGTAAATCTGTCTCTAGGCAGTACCTCTATCATGAGACAGTACCTCTGTCTGAAGACAGTACATCTGTCTGGAGACAATACTACTACCTGAAGACAGTACCACTACCTGAAGACAGTACCACTACATGAAGACAGTACCACTACATGAAGACAGTACCACTACATGAAGACAGTACCACCACATGAAGACAGTACCACTGCATGAAGACAGTACCACTACATGAAGACAGTACCACTACATGAAGACAGTACCACTACAGGAAGACAGTACCACTACATGAAGACAGTACCACTACATGAAGACAGTACCACTACATGAAGACAGTACAACAACATGAAGACAGTACCACTACATGAAGACAGTACCACTACATGAAGACAGTACAACAACATGAAGACAGTACCACTACATGAAGACAGTACCACTACATGAAGACAGTGCCACTACATGAAGACAGTACCACTACATGAAGACAGTACCACTACATGAAGACAGTACCACTACATGAAGACAGTACCACTACATGAAGACAGTACCACTACATGAAGACAGTACCACTACATGAAGACAGTACCACTACGTGAAGACAGTACCACTACATGGAGACAGTACCACTACATGAAGACATTACCACTACATGAAGACA
>NC_091296.1:29432741-29447741 GCF_038502225.1 Cherax quadricarinatus
CCATCGCCTTTGAGGTATCAAGGCCACTTAGCAGCTTCTTCACCTCCTCCTCGATTGTTCGTATGTCATCCAACACTTGTTGGTATATTCCCTCTTGATGTTCCCTTCTGTGCTGTCTTCCCAGAGTCCTTCCTGTCTCTACTGTAAAATCTTCGTTAAATCTCCTGTTTAGCTCCTCACATACCTCCTGATCATTTCTTGTGAGTTCTCCACCTTCTGTCCTCAGTCTGATCACCTGGTCTTTGACTGTTGTCTTCGTCCTGATGTGGCTATACAACAGTTTCGGGTCAGTCTTGACTTTCGATGCTATGTTATTTTCATACTGTCGTTGGGCTTCCCTCCTTACCTGTGCATACTCGTTCCTAGCTCTGCGACTAATCTCCCTATTTTCATGTGTTCTTTGCCTTCTGTACTTTTTCCATTCTCTATTGCACTTCGTTTTTGCCTCCTTACACCGTCGGGTAAACCAGGGGCTCGTTATGGTCTTCCCATTGTTTCTGTTGCCCTTGGGAATAAACCTTTCCACTGCCTCCTTGCATTTTGTTGTTACATATTCCATCATTTCATTTACTGGCTTTCCTGCCAGTTCTCTGTCCCACGGAACCTCCTGCAGGAAGTTCCTCAAACCTATGTAGTCCCCTCTTTTATAGTCTGGCTTTTCCCATTCAACTCCTGTTACTCTCTCCACTTGCAACTCTGCTATGTATTCAAAGCACAGAACCACGTTGTCACTAGCTCCTGGGGGACTCTCATATGTGATGTCCTTAATGTCTGAACTGCCCAGGGTGAACACAAGGTCCAGTGTTGCTGGTTCATCCTCCCCTCTCACTCTGGAAGTGTCCTTAACATGTTGGTGCATGAGGTTTTCCAGCACCACATCCAATATCTTGGCTCTCCATGTTTCGGGACCCCCATGTGGCTCCAGGATTTCCCAGTCAATCTCCCTGTGGTTGAAATCACCCATAACCAGCAACTTTGCTCTGCTGGAGTGAGCTCTTCTTGCCACCTCAGCAAGTGTGTCCACCATTGCTCTGTTGCTCTCTTCATATTCCTTTCTTGGCCTCCTGCAGTTCTGTGGTGGATTATACATCACTGCAATGACCACTTTGTGCTCCCCAGACAAAAGTGTACCTACTATGTAGTCCCTTTCTCATGTCTCGTCTATGCCTCCCATTTTCTCGAATTTCCATCGGTTTTTTAAGAGCAGAGCAACCCCTCCTCCCCTCTGCCCCTTCTATCTTTCCTCATGATCTGGTATCCTGGTAGGAAGATTGCATCTGTTATTGTCTCAGTGAGTTTTGTTTCTGTAACTGCTATGATGTCTGGGGACTTCTCACTGATTCCTTCTTGCCATTCGTAATATTTATTCGTAAATCCATCCGCATTTGTGTGTGTGTGTATGTGTGTGTGTGTGTGTGTGTGTGTGTGTGTGTGTGTGTGTGTGTGTGTGTGTGTGTGTGTGTGTGTGTGTGTGTGTGTATGTGTGTGCGTGTGTTTGTGTGTGTGTGTGTGTGTGTGTGTGAATGTGTGTGCGTGTGTGCGTGTGTGTGCGTGTGTGCGTGTGTGCGTGTGTGCGTGTGTGCGTGTGTGCGTGTGTACTCACCTAATTGTAGTTGCAGGGGTCGAAACTCAGCTCCTGGCCCCGCCTCTTCACTGACCGCTACTGGGTCCTCCCTCTCCCTGCTCCATGAGCTTTATCATACCTCATCTTAAAACTATGTATGGTACCTGTTTCCACTACATCACTTGCCAGACTATTCCACTTCCTAACAACTCTGTTTCTGGAGAAATACTTCGTAACATCCCTTTGGCTCATCTGAGTCTTCAACTTCCAAATATGATCCCTTGTTTCTGTGTCCCTGTTGCATGTTACACTCTTACACTCCATCGTGCACGAAAAATAAAGAAAAAAGGCCTGGCTATAATACGTCATGTAATATTATATTGCGAACCACTTTATTATTAGCTAGATAAAGATGGTTCGACTCTATATTATCATTTGGTATCACATGAGTAAAGGTCAATCTTGAGTATGGTTGTGATTAATAAGGTTTATGTTGTTGGTTAGGTACTTCTTCTTGTATGTATATTATTAATATTGTATTATAGTAGGTTTGGTTACTCTGTAGTATTAAGTGTTATTGTAGTGAAGTTGGAAATCACTACTTTGAAGCCTGGTTGATAGTTCCGGTATTGTCGCCTCACACAGTTACCTGACCAACCTGACGTCAGGCTACTATGCATTTGTGTAGTTAGTCAGCTGATATCACTGACTCTGATTAGGTCCTAAACACAGAGCGTATAGTCCCTTGAGCGCTCTAATTCATTGCTGCTGTTGTAACGTTGTTGTTAATCTATAAAGTTCAAAACCTCCTTGTAGGAGAAGATTAACTATTGGAGAGATTACTAGCTTGAGTAATCCCTAGAGACTGATTTCTGAAAGTAGCTAAATATATTGTCTAGCCACACAAGTTTGTTATTACTGGTAAATTATTTATGGTGTGGGTTTTTATAATTTATAAGAACTTGAACATAGAGTTATGTTCATCGCTGTATAGTACCACATCCCCGAGAATAGGGGATTGCAATTTTAACTTCTTTACTGGATACCAAAAGAGACTTGATATATGTATTAAATAAAAACTGGAAAGAACATGAAGAGTCATTATTTCACCGTTGTTGCGACATAAGTCTAGTTGTAACAGTTTCATCTCTGGAACATCCTGTCTCTGTCCACCTTGTCGATTCTTCTCAGTATTTCATGTCCTTATCATATCCCCCTATCTCTCCTGTCCTCCACTTTTGTCAGATCGATTTCCCTTAACCTCTCCTCGTAGGACATGCCCCTTAGCTCCGGGACTAGTCTTGTTGCAAACCTTTGCACTCTCTCTAATTTCCTTACATGCTTGGCTAGGTGTGAGTTCCAATCTGGTTCTGCATACTCCAATATAGGCCTGACATACACGGTGTACAGAGTCCTGAACGATTCCTTATTGAGATGTCGGAATGCTATTCTTAGGTTTGCTAGGCGCCCATATGCTGCAGCAGTTATTTGGTTGATGTGCGTCTCAGATGTGCCCAGTATTATACTGACCCCAAGATCCTTTTCCTTGAGTGAGGTTTGTAGTTTCTGGCCCCCTAGACTGTACTCTGTGTGGGGTCTTCTTTGCTCTTCCCCTGATCCTCCTGTCCTCCTGTGTCGTCAGATCTATTTCCCCTAACCGTTCTACGTAGGACATTCCCCTTAGCTCTGGAATGAGCCTTGTTGCAAACCTTTGCGCTTTCTCTAATTTCTTGACGTTCTTGACCAGGTGTGCTTTCCAAACTGGTACTGTGTACTCCAGTTTGGGTCTAACGTATACAGTGTATAGAGTCTTGAACGATTCCTTACTTGAGGTATCGAAACGCTATTCTTAGATTTGCCAGGCACCCATATGCCGCAGCAGTTATTTGGTTAATGTGGGCTTCCGGCGACATGCTTGGTATTATACTCACCCCCAGATGTTTCTCCTTGAGTGAGGTTTGCAGTCTTTGGCCGCCTAGCCTATGCTTTATCTGTGGTCTTCTTTGCTCTTCCATGATCTTCATGACTTTGCATTTGCAGGGTTAAATTCTAGGAGACAGTTGCTGGACCACGCGTCCAACCTATCCAAGTCTCTTTGTAGACCTGTGTGGTCCTCATCTGATTTAATTCTCCTCATTAACTTTACATCAACTGCAAATACGGACACTTGTGAGTCTATCCCTTCCGTCATGTCTTTCACATATTCCAAGAATAGCACTATTACTAGGACTGACCCCTGTGGGACCCCGCTCGTCACAGGCGCCCACCGTGATATCTCATCACGTACCATGACTCGCTGTTGCCTCCCTGTCACGTATTATCTGATCCACTGCAGTGCCCTTCCTGTTATACGTGCCGGATCCTCTAGCTTCTGCACTAATCTCTTGTGAGGAACTGTGTCGAAGGCCTTCTTGCAGTCCAAGAAAATGCAATCGACCCACCCTTCCCTCTCATGTTTTACTTCAGTTACCGTGTCATAAAACTCCAGTAGGTTTGAGACACAGGATTTGCCTTCTATAAATCCATGCTGGATGTCGTTTATATCCTTGTTCCACTCCATGTGCTCCACTACATGACTGTGCATACTATACACGTCATTGACTCTGGTCTATAGTTTAGTGCTTCGTTTCTGTCCCCTTTCTTAAAGATGAGGCTCACATTTGCCATCTTCCCTAACTCAGGTAGTTGCCCGGTTTCAAGGGATGTGTTGAAGATTGTGGTTAGTGGCACACACAGTGTCTCTGCTCCCTCTCTAAGGACCCACGGAGAGATGTCTGGTCCCACCTCCTTTGAGGTATCAAGGACACTTAGAAGCTTCTTCACCTCCTCCTCGGTTGTATTTCATCCAACACTTGTTGCTATATCCCTTGTTGGTGTACCCCACTGTTTTGTCTTTCCAATGTCCCTTTTGCCTCCACTGTAAATACTTCCTGAATTCTTGTGTTGAGCTCCTCACATACTTCTTGGTAGTTTCTTGTGAGCTCCCTGCCTTCTTTCCTCAGCCTGATTACCTGGTCCTTGACTGTTGTCTTCCTCCTGAAGAGGCTGTAAAGCAGGTTCGGGTCAGACTTGACTTTTGATGCTATGTCGTTTCGTACTGCTGCTGGCCCTCTCTCCTTATCTGTGCATATTCATTTCTGGCTCGTCGACTAATCTCTTTATTTTCCTGGGTTCTTTTCCTTCTGTACTTTTCCCATTCTCTATCGCACCTTCAGGTAAACCAAGGGCTCATTCTGGTCCTGTGGCTGAAGTCACCCATAACCAGTAACTTTGCTCTACTCGAGTAAGCTTTTCTTGCCACCTCAGCTCGTGTCCACCATTGCTCTGTTGCACGCCTCATATTCCTCTCTTGGCCTCCTACAGTTCTGTGGTGGGTTATACATCACGCAATGACTACCTTATGTTCCCTTGCCTGAACTGTACCTACTATGTAATCCCTTTCTCCAGTCATGTCCATGCCTTCCATTTCCTGATAATCCCATCGGTTTTTAATGAGCAGTGCAACCCCACCTCCCCTTTGTTCCTTCTGTCCTTCCTCAGGATCTGATATCCGAGTGGGAAGATTGCATCTGTTATTGTCCCCGTGAGTTTGGTTTCTGTGACTGCTATGATGTCTGGGGACATCTCCTTGATTCTTTCATGCCACTCCTGACATTTGTTATTCCATCTGCATTCGTGTACCAAGCCTTCAACTTCTTTTCTATAACTATGGTCTGGGAAGAATGGTGGGTTTAGGGGAGCAGGTGCCCCGGCAGGGGGCCTATAGAGGTTTACTGTAGGGGTGGGGTCTTTTGTGTGGGGTGGGGTCAGAGGCCCTATGGGGGGTTGCATTGGGTTGGGGGTTGTGGTGAGGGGGTGAGGGCAGAGGGCCTTTGGGGATCCAGTGGGGGTGGGGATTGTGGTGAGGGGGATGGGGGTAGAGGGTAGTGTGGGTTACTGTGGGGGTGGGGTTTGTGGTGAGGGGGATTGGGCAGAGAGTACAGTGTGTGGGTTACTGTGGGGGTGGGGTTTGCACTGAGGGGGATGGGGGCAGATGATACAGTGTGTGGGTTTTGGATTAGGTTGATTGCATTGGGGTTGCCATGGTTGGGTTCCTTCTGTGGGTGGTACTGGAGGAGGTTGTGTTTGTTGTTCTACCTGGGTCTGGTTTCTCCTGCTCCCCTCCTTCCTTATCTCCCATTCTGCCTTGCGACATTGCACCCTCTCTTTCAGTATCATCCTTTCTTCTTGTGTTCTGTCTAGGTCGAGGTACATGCTCTGGTAGTCCAGTTTGTCCCTTAGACTTGCTTTCTCCTGCAGGATCCTTTTTCGGGCTGACTCTGCCTTGAAAACCACTTTGACTAGATGCTTTTTTCCTCATGCAAACCACCCAGTTCTCCGAAAATTTGTCAGCTGAATCATGTCGTCCTCTCCTATTGCTTTCATGATGTTTTCAATCGTTTTTTTTTTCCTGTTTATTTTTTTTTGCTTCATGAGTTTCCCCTTTTACTTCTTAGAGCCCATAGACAAAAACTGTCCTCTTTCTTTCGTTCTCCCACTGTGCTTCCCTGACCATCCTCTGAGATGAACTGCAATTGATGCATCTGTTCCTACTCTCTCTTCCTAACCAGTGTCCCTGTGCTTTCCTGTTCCTGGACATGGCATTTGTCTGTTAGAGCCTCTGCATATAGCTTAGCTCCTTCATTGGCTTTGGCCCCCTCTTGTGTTCCTGCTGTTCTCCCTGTCTTTTCCCAGGCCCCACTTGGGTCTGGTAGTGACACCACATATGGTGTAGCTCCTTTGCACACTGTAGTCCCTTCATATGTGACTGATGTAGCAGTTTTTGATGTCGTGGCTGTACTGTCTTTTGGGTCTTTAGGCTGTTTCAGACTTTTTAGTTCCTCTACTAAATTCTGTATCTTAATTTCTGCTGCTGTGACTTGTAACTCTCATTTCCTGCTCTCCTCAGCTATTCTCTCTTCCAGTTTCTTGCCGAGCTCTTCCAACCTCCTCCCCCAGTCCTCCTCCCTTCTCATGAGCTCTGCCTCCTTGTCTTCTCTCCGAGATCCACTCCTCACAGCTTCATCCACCAGTCCTCTGGTTCTCCATCCTGGAATACCATTTTGCTTCCACAGAAGGAAGGGGTGTGTGTGTGTGTGTGTGTGTGGATTGTGAATTAACGTGATTCACTGGATTTCTTCTCCTTCTGGGGCTTTTGAAGGAAGGAAAAGTGTGCGGATTATTTGTGTATAGGAGTTACTTTGACTTGTTTTTAACTACAAGTTCATAATGTAGTTAATAAGATGGTAAAACAGTGACTGTTGTTCTCAACTCTGAATTGTAAACATCTTTAGAAAAACTAACTTTCTGACTGTACATGAAATAACATGAAGGCGAATTTTTACAAAAATTTTTTACGAAAAATGAATTGTTTATGCGATAATATATTAACATAGTTTTTTTACATAATAGAAACATAGTTGTTTAATATATAATGTTAGCAAAGATGAGTTGTGTATCAGATAATATTAGCAAACATACGTTGTTATAAGTTAATATTAACGTAGTTGTTTTATGACCATTTTAGCGAAGATTGGTTCTTGTTTTATATAATATTCAAACAAATTAATTGTTATTTGCATGTTAGGAATTATTTTTTTCCGATGTTTAGGTGAATAATGAACCTCTTTGATGGTATCCCATGCAGGTTATTAGTATCCCCCGCAGGTTATGGTATTCCCTGCAAGTTATAGTATCCCCTGCAGGTTATAGTATCCCCTGTAGGTTATAGTATCCCTTGCAGATTATAATATCCCATGCAGGTTATATCCCATGCAGGTTATATCCCATGCAGGTTATATCCCATGCAGGTTATATCCCATGCAGGTTATAGTAACCCATGCAGCTTATAGTAACCCATGCAGGTTATAGTAACCCATGCAACTTATAGTAACCCAAGCAGGTTATAGTATTCAGGCTTCCTTCACAAGGTATCGCGGTTAATGGCACAGCTTTAAAGAGATTCAAAACAGGAGACAATACTCCCAATGGGAAATTAATATGTCATTAAAGAAAAAATCTTGGTTTATAGTTTGTAGGTCAAATATAATTGATGTTGCAACTGTATCTTAATGATATGCAGTCTCTCTCTCTCTCTCTCTCTCTCTCTCTCTCTCTCTCTCTCTCTCTCTCTCTCTCTCTCTCTCTCTCTCTCTCTCTCTCTCTCCCTCTCTCTTGAATTTGCGAAAAAGAGAATTAGTCTTCCATAACCTTTGGTCTCTTAACTTTGTAAACAGTTAATATCGTACATTGTGTTTTTCATTTGCTCGGATAATATGTCAGGTGTTTCTTCCTTAGAAAAATTGAACAGTATCGAACACTTAAAAAGTTTTTGGCTAAGTTTGAACCGTATGTTGGACTTGGCATTCTGGGTACAACAATAAAAAAAACGAAAATAAGAGGGCGGCTAAGATATAAATCAGCCCACACCTTCCATTAGTTGGTGTAAGCATTCTTCACGGCATGAACAATTGCATTATGGACAGAAGACATCTGCTCCTTCATCTTGCTCACTGATTTCCTCACTTACCAGCATTAAAATAGTCTTAACACTGTACTGACTCCCAGTGGCACAAGTGGTTAACAGTTGTGTCCACGTTATTAATAACTCTACTTGTGGTTGAACATTAAAATGGTATAAAATACCGATAGGTTGTTAGGTAAGACACATATGCAACAGTTAGGTATCTTTATTATGAAACGTTTCGCCTACACAGTAGGCTTCTTCAGTCAAGTACAGAGAAGTTGATAGAAGCAGAAGATACTTGAAGACGATGTAATCAGTCCATCACCCTTAAAGTTTTGAGGTGGTCAGTCCCTCAGTCTGGAGAAGAGTATTGTTCCATAGTATGAAACAATATGGAGATGAAGTGACAGAATGGAGCTTTTTATAGCGCCAAGAGGTGAGACGTAGGCCACTAGGAGAGGTAAGAACTCAGATGTTGAAAGGTCAGGTCCCTCTCAAATCCAGCCGCTCTCACTAGTGGAAGTTGTCGAAGTTGATTGCAGGTCTGTACCAAAATACCCTTGTGTTGCAGTGTCTGACAGATTGAACATTAAAATGGTATAAAATACCGACAGGTTGTTAGGTAAGACACATATGCAACAGTTAGGTATCTTTATTATGAAACGTTTCGCCTACACAGTAGGCTTCTTCAGTCAAGTACAGAAAAGTTGATAGAAGCAGAAGATACTTGAAGACGATGTAATCAGTCCATCACCCTTACCTAACAACCTGTCGGTATTTTATACCATTTTAATGTTCAATCTGTCAGACACTGCAACACAAGGGTATCTTGGTACAGACCTGCAATCAACTTCGACAACTTCCACTAGTGAGAGCGGATGGATTTGAGAGGGATCTGACCTTTCAACATCTGAGTTCTTACCTCTCCTAGTGACCTACGTCTCACCTCTTGGCGCTATAAAAAGCTCCATTCTGTCACTTCATCTCCATATTGTTTCATACTATGGAACAATGCTCTTCTCCAGACTGAGGGACTGACCACCTCAAAACTTTAAGGGTGATGGACTGATTACATCGTCTTCAAGTATCTTCTGCTTCTATCAACTTCTCTGTACTTGACTGAAGAAGCCTACTGTGTAGGCGAAACGTTTCATAATAAAGATACCTAACTGTTGCATATGTGTCTTACCTAACAATCTACTTGTGGTTACTGATGTGTGGTTCGTGTATTTGTTTCTCTAGCTTTGATAATGATGGAATTTGTTAGTGAATGACATCAGACATATATATAAATGACCTTTCCCTTATTATCGGCTTGTTAATGTTTGCAGTACTCGGGTAAATTTTCTGTTACTCAGCTGAAGGTTGTGAGATTATATTATGGTTAGGAAGGATTATTCTGCCTCTTCACATGAAGCAAATTATTTTAATCTCCAACCACACGTTAAGGGCTTTATCGATTTCTTTTAAAAATAAATGTTGAAGCACAACCTAAGAACTTCTTCACAATTCCTCTGAGTTGATGAATTTTCTCAATGTTGTGCAGCATTTCTCCCGTAAGTAGATACTTGGTAATGTAGATGCAATGACATTTTTCTCAATATTAATGATTAAACTACTTAAATTTATGAAAATAGCGACCTTCAGTCACAGTTTTTGTTCACTTGCAAGCTCATGTAAGTGGTTAATATTTGGTGGGTGTCTTATAGCTTCTCTCCCATGAATGGATCAGCAGCATAGAAGCCGTCTCGGTAAGCGGCTACTTTGCAATCTGGCTCCAGTCACGTACATTGCTTCATCGTGGCTCTACCACATCCCCCTCACTGTGTTCTACAGATTAACTGGGAAAAACTGAAATATTTGAAACAAATCTATTTGTACAAGAATAATTTTGGAGGCGTATGCAAGACTGTCTTTAAAGAATTATGTTCTTGTGTCACCTTATGAACACTGTATGTCAGGCCTATTGTAAAGTATGCAGCGCCACCCCAGGGAAATGTTCATGTGCTGAAAATGGGTGATTTTTTTTTACGAATTGAACGGACTGAGCTGTGAGGAGAGAATAAAAGAAATGAACTTCACTTGGAAGAGAATCAGATGAAATGATCTTGATGTACAAGTTACAGACAGTTTCAAAGGTACAGACTTCGAAATAGCACCCCAGGGAGGTGCAGACTGTGAAACGGGGGATGTAAGTGAGGCGAAGTCTCGAAAGACTCCTTTTTTATGTCCATCAGGAAAGTCGGTTTGCTCTCTGGGAAAGAAAAAGTGATATGTACCCACCAATGGTCGTTCACCCTACCACTAGCCACCACCATCACCATTGCTAATATCCTCACAACCCCTTCAACCCGACCCAATGGGGTGACGGCTGCTGCTCGCCCGGCCAAATCTCCTGGGTGGTGAAGGAGGTGGCATCAGGCTTCTTACAAAATGGCCCCTGAGTTAATGATGGAGGGACGTATAAATATAAATTTAAGTACTGATTACGTATCTTCACTTCCCAATAATTTATTTATATCAGTAATACACACACACACACACACACACACACACACACACACACACACACACACACACACACACACACACACACACACACACACACACACACACACACACACACACACACACACGCACACACACACACACACACACACACACACACACACACACACACACACACACACACACACAGGGATAAGGAGGGAGGCCCAGCGACAGTATGAAAACGACATAGCATCGAAAGTCAAATCTGACCCGAAACTGCTGTATAGCCACATTAGGAGGAAGACAACAGTCAAGGACCAGGTGATAAGGCTGAGGAAAGAAGGTGGAGAACTCACAAGAAACGACCAAGAGGTATGTGAGGAGCTCAACACGAGATTTAAGGAAGTATTTACAGTAGAGACAGGAAGGACTCTGGGGGGACAGACCAGATGGGGACACCAACAAGGAATACACCAACAAGTGTTGGACGACATACATACAGATGAGGAGGAGGTGAAGAAACTGCTAAGGGACATCGATACCTCAAAGGCAATGGGACCGGACAACATCTCCCCGTGGGTCCTTAGAGAGGGAGCAGATATGTTGTGCGTGCCACTTACCGCAATCTTCAACACATCCCTGGAAACTGGGCAACTACCTGAGGTATGGAAGACGGCAAATGTAGTTCCCATTTTTAAAAAAGGAGACAGAAAAGAGGCACTAAACTATAGACCTGTGTCATTGACGTGTATAGTATGCAAAATTATGGAGAAGATTATCAGGAGGAGAGTGGTGGAGCACCTGGAACGGAACAAGAGTATAAATGCCAACCAGCACGGATTCAAGGAAGGCAAATCCTGTGTCACAAACCTTCTGGGGTTTTATGATAAAATAACAGAAGTAAGACACGAGAGAGAGGGGTGGGTTGATTGCATCTTCTTGGACTGCAAGAAGGCCTTTGACACAGTTCCTCACAAGAGATTAGTGCAGAAGCTAGAGCATCAGGCGCATATAACAGGAAGGGCACTGCAATGGATCAGAGAATACCTGACAGGGAGGCAACAACGAGTCATGGTACGTAATGATGTATCACAGTGGGCACCTGTGACGAGCGGGGTCCCACATGGGTCGGTCCTAGGACCAGTGCTATTTCTGGTATATGTGAACGACATGACGGAAGGGTTAGACTCAGAAGTTTCCCTGTTTGCAGATGATGTGAAGTTAATGAGGAGAATTAAATCTGATGAGGACCAGGCAGGACTTCAAAGAGACCTGGACAGACTGGACACCTGGTCCAGCAAATGGCTTCTCGAATTTAATCCTGCCAAATGCAAAGTCATGAAGATAGGGGAAGGGCACAGAAGACCACAGACAGAGTATAGGCTAGGTGGCCAAAGACTGCAAACCTCACTCAAGGAGAAAGATCTTGGGGTGAGTATAACACCGAGCATGTCTCCGGAAGCACACATCAATCAGATAACTGCTGCAGCATATGGGCGCCTGGCAAACCTGAGAACAGCATTCCGATACCTTAGTAAGGAATCATTCAAGACACTGTACACCGTGTATGTAAGGCCCATACTGGAGTATGCAGCACCTGTTTGGAACCCGCACTTGATAAAGCACGTCAAGAAACTAGAGAAAGTACAAAGGTTTGCGACAAGGTTAGGTCCAGAGCTAAGGGGAATGTCCTATGAAGAAAGATTAAGGGAAATCGGCCTGACGACACTGGAGGACAGGAGGGTCAGGGGAGACATGATAACGACATATAAAATACTGCGTGGAATAGACAAGGTGGACAAAGACAGGATGTTCCAGGGAGGGGACACAGAAACAAGAGGCCACAATTGGAAGTTGAAGACACAAATGAGTCAGAGAGATAGTAGGAAGTATTTCTTCATTCATAGAGTTGTAAGGCAGTGGAATAGCCTAGAAAATGACGTAGTGGAGGCAGGAACCATACACAGTTTTAAGACGAGGTTTGATAAAGCTCATGGAGCGGGGAGAGAGAGGGCCTAGTAGCAACCGGTGAAGAGGCGGGGCCAGGAGCAAGGACTCTACCCCTGCAACCACAAATAGGTGAGTACACACACACACACGCACACACACACACACACACACACACACACACACACACACACACACACACACACACACACACACACACACACACACACACACACACACACACACACACACAGCCGGTTGCAGATGGAGAGGGTGATAGGTCGAATGCTGAGGCACAACAAGGCTATCAAGAGCCACTGGAAAAATCAAGAGAGAAACTGACCACATACAGGCAGGATCCAGAGTCACAGAGGGTGAGGCAATGGGAGGAAGAAAGGGCAAAACCAGTATTTATCCATGGGCTTCAGGAGAGAGAGGAAAGGACACACACTGAAAGGCAGCAGGAAGAAAGAAAGGAGATTGAGAAAATCATCACGGAAATAGGTGAAGAGATGGACGAGATTGTAAATTTTCAGAGAATAGGGGGGTACTCGAAGGGAAGAAACCGACCAATCAAGCTGATTCTCAGGACGGAAACAGTGCGGAACAGGATCCTCCAAGAGAAACCACGATTGAAATACTCGGAAGAGTACAAGAGGGTGTTCCTAGACAGAGACAGAACAAAATCAGAACGACAGCAGCTGAGGGAGAGGACAAAAAAGCGAAAGGAGCTAGGAAAAGAGACAAGGAGGGAACCAGCAGAGGTCAGTCAGAGCAGAACAGAACAGCAAGGGCAAGCACACACACAACTACTCTCAGAACCATACAACCTATCACACCATCCCAACACACACTACAATCCATACCCACAGCCTCCACCCAACACCGAGCTATAGAATACCACAGTATGCCACCAGGTCTCCCACCCTCACAGGCCCCCCAAACCACAGTGTTGGAAAGGAAACTGAAGGTATGGTACACAAACGCTGGTGGAATAACAAATAAGTGGGAGGAGTGGCATGAAAGAGTCAAAGAAGCATCACCGGACATCATAGCTCTCACAGAAACCAAGCTTACAGGTATGATAACAGATGCCATCTTTCCAACGGGATACCAAATCCTGAGGAAAGACAGAGGGAACAGGGGGGGTGGAGGAGTGGCGTTGCTGATCAAAAATCGCTGGAATTTTGATGAGCTGGAGAGAGGAGACAGCGGAGAAGAAAGTGATTACATAGTGGGAACACTTCACTCTGGAGGTCCCAAGGTGGTAATAGCAGTGATGTATAACCCACCACAGAACAGCAGGAGGCCAAGGCAAGAGAACGACGAGAGCAATAGAGCGATGGTTGACACACTGGCTAGAGTGGCCAGAAGAGCTCATGCATGCAGGGCAAAGCTCCTGATCATGGGTGACTTTAACCACAAGGAGATCGATTGGGAGAACTTGGACCCACATGGGGGCCAAGATACATGGAGGGCTAAGATGATGGAGGTGGTACTGGAAAACTTCATGTGCCAACACGTAAGGGACACTACAAGAGAGAGAGGAGGGGATGAACCAGCAAGGCTGGACTTAGTATTCACCTTGAGTAGTGCAGATATCGAGGACATCACATATGAAAGACCCCTTGGGGCCAGTGACCATGTGGTTTTAAGCTTCGAATACACAGTAGAGCTACAAGTGGAGGGAGAAGCAGGAAGGCCAGGACGAATGAAGCCAAACTACAAGAAAGGGGACTACACAGGAATGAGGAACTACCTGAACGGGGTTCAGTGGGACAGAGAACTGGCAGGGAAGCCAGTTAATGAGATGATGGAATATGTAGCAACAAAATGCAAGGAGGCTGAGGAGAGGTTTGTACCCAAGGGTAACAGGATTAATGAAAAAGCCAGGATGAGCCCATGGTTTACCCAAAGGTGCAGGGAGGCAAAAACCAAGTGTGCTAGGGAATGGAAGAAATATAGAAGGCAAAGGACCCAGGAGAATAAGGAGAACAGTCGTAGAGCCAGAAACGAATATGCACAGATAAGAAGGGAGGCCCAAAGACAATATGAAAATGACATAGCAGCGAAAGCTAAATCTGACCCGAAACTGTTGTACAGCCACATCAGGAGGAAAACAACAGTCAAAGACCAGGTAATCAGGCTAAGGAAGGAAGGAGGAGAGACAACAAGAAATGACCGTGAAGTATGTGAAGAACTCAACAAGAGATTCAAAGAAGTGTTCACAGAGGAGACAGAAGGGACTCCAGAAAGACGGAGAGGTGGAGCACACCACCAAGTGCTGGACACAGTGCACACAACCGAGGAAGAAGTGAAGAGGCTTCTGAGTGAGCTAGATACCTCAAAGGCAATGGGGCCAGATAACATCTCCCCATGGGTATTGAGAGAGGGAGCAGAGGCGCTATGTGTACCCCTAACAACAATATTCAATACATCTATCGAAACAGGGAGATTGCCTGAGGCATGGAAGACAGCAAATATAATCCCAATC
>NC_091296.1:29452741-29530241 GCF_038502225.1 Cherax quadricarinatus
AAACATTCCCTTCATATTTCTCTGAGTATCTTATTCCAGCAATAAAAGAACAACAAACCTTATTGCCCTTGATATACAGCTTCACTTTTATTCTGCTCTGAATTATTGTTGTCCAGTATATTCTTCATCAAAATATCACTTCATGTGTGAGCAACGTAGTCCATATCATCCTTAATCTGAACAATAAGTTCCAATAAATACGTATCCTAGAATTCTCATCAATGTTGTTGTAATATTCAGAAAGACAATGTCCTGATACGGGTCTCGACCTGTTGTTATATTCCATATTCTCATCATTAAATTTCGCTCTGCTTAAGAGCTGCTTTACTGAAGTTCTGTATTTAGATCAAATAAGACCTTCCATTTCTTGAAACGTATTTAACACTTTTTCTCTCTCACCATTCCTGCACCACCTCCCTCCAACAGATGCTAATACCTGTTTTAAACCTTCTTTCTGAAATACTCCTCATATTAATATTTAGGGGATATTTAACATTATTATACTGGTAAGTGACCAAATACAATCCTTCACGTGAACCAACAGACAACCTGAAACAAAATATTTCTTTTAAGTTCCTCTTATATAACCACTTAATTATATTTAAAATAAGAATTGTATTCAACAAAAGATTTTTTTTTTCAAACCAGTTTCCTTTCTCTTGGATAGATTTTAAAATGCAGCAGTTACCTATATATTGATTTTTTTTCTAATTTTATTGTAAATAAATTAGTGATAAAACTTTCTTATATATTATTTATCGGTCTATAATACAGTAGGTATTTAGAAAATTTACAAACCAGTAGTTTGATATTTCCTTCAAGTAACTCATTTTGCATGAAACCGACCACTCCAGTAATACCACTCCAGTAATACCACTCCAGTAATACCACTCCAGTAATACCACTCCAGTAATACCACTCCAGTAATACCACTCCACTAATACCACTCCAGTAATACCACTCCAGTAATACCACTCCACTAATACCACTCCAGTAATACCACTCCAGTAATACCACTCCACTAATACCACTCCAGTAATACCACTCCAGTAATACCACTCCACTAATACCACTCCAGTAATACCACTCCAGTAATACCACGGTAATACCACTAATACCACTCCAGTAATACCACTCCAGTAATACCACTCCACTAATACCACTCCAGTAATACCATACCACTCCAGTAATACCACTCCACTAATACCACTCCAGTAATACCACTCCAGTAATACCACTCCACTAATACCACTCCAGTAATACCACTCCAGTAATACCACTCCACTAATACCACTCCAGTAATACCACTCCAGTATTACCACTCCAGTAATACCACTCCGGTAATACCACTCCGGTAATACCACTCCAGTAATACCACTCCAGTAATACCACTCCAGTAATACCACTCCAGTAATACCACTCCAGTAATATAACTCCGATAATACCACTCCAGTAATACCACTCCGGTAATACCACTCCAGTAATACCACTCCGGTAATACCACTCCAGTAATACCACTCCGGTAATACTACTCCAGTAACACCACTCCAGTAATACCACTCCAGTAATACCACTCCAGTAATACCAGTCCGGTAATACCACTCCAGTAACACCACTCCAGTAATACCACTCCAGTAATACCACTCCAGTAATACCACTCCAGTAATACCACTCCGGTAATACCACTCCAGTAATACCACTCCGGTAATACCACTCCAGTAATACCACTCCGGTAATACCACTCCAGTAATACCACTCCGGTAATACCACTCCAGTAATACCACTCCAGTAATACCACTCCAGTAATACCACTCCAGTAATACCACTCCAGTAATACCACTCCAGTAATACCACTCCGGTAATACCACTCCAGTAATACCACTCCGGTAATACCACTCCAGTAATACCACTCCGGTAATACAACTCCAGTAATACCACTCCGGTAATACCACTCCAGTAATACCACTCCAGTAATACCACTCCAGTATTACCACTCCTGTAATACCACTCCGATAATACCACTCCGGTAATACCACTCCAGTAATACCACTCCAGTAATACCACTCCAGTAATACCACTCCGGTAATACCACTCCAGTAATACCACTCCAGTAATACCACTCCAGTAATACCACTCCAGTAATACCACTCCAGTAATACCACTCCGGTAATACCACTCCAGTAATACCACTCCGGTAATACCACTCCAGTAATACCACTCCAGTAATACCACTCCAGTAATACCACTCCGGTAATACCACTCCAGTAATACCACTCCAGTAATACCACTCCAGTAATACCACTCCAGTAATACCACTCCGGTAATACCACTCCAGTAATACCACTCCAGTAATACCACTCCAGTAATACCACTCCAGTAATACCACTCCAGTAATACCACTCCGGTAATACCACTCCAGTAATACCACTCCGGTAATACCACTCCAGTAATACCACTCCAGTAATACCACTACCACTCCCGTAATACCTCTCCAGTAATACCACTCCAGTAATACCACTCCGGTAATACCACTCCAGTAATACCAGTAATACCACTCCAGTAATACCACTCCGGTAATACCACTCCAGTAATACCACTCCGAGTAATACCACTCCGGTAATACCACTCCAGTAATACCACTCCAGTAATACCACTCCGGTAATACCACTCCAGTAATACCACTCCAGTAATACCACTCCGGTAATACCACTCCAGTAATACCACTCCAGTAATACCACTCCAGTAATACCACTCCGGTAATACCACTCCGGTAATACCACTCCGGTAATACCACTCAGGTAATACCACTCCAGTAATACCACTCCAGTAATACCACTCCAGTAATACCACTCCGGTAATACCACTCCAGTAATACCACTCCAGTAATACCACTCCGGTAATACCACTCCAGTAATACCACTCCAGTAATACCACTCCAGTAATACCACTCCAGTAATACCACTCCAGTAATACCACTCCGGTAATACCACTCCAGTAATACCACTCCGGTAATACCACTCCAGTAATACCACTCCAGTAATACCACTCCAGTAATACCACTCCAGTAATACCACTCCAGTAATACCACTCCAGTAATACCACTCCGGTAATACCACTCCAGTAATACCACTCCGGTAATACCACTCCAGTAATACCACTCCAGTAATACCACTCCAGTAATACCACTCCAGTAATACCACTCCGGTAATACCACTCCAGTAATACCACTCCGGTAATACCACTCCAGTAATACCACTCCAGTAATACCACTCCGGTAATACCACTCCAGTAATACCACTCCGGTAATACCACTCCGGTAATACCACTCCAGTAATACCACTCCGGTAATACCACTCCGGTAATACCACTCCAGTAATACCACTCCAGTAATACCACACCAGTAATACCACTCCAGTAATACCACTCCAGTAATACCACTCCGGTAATGCCACTCCAGTAATACCACTCCGGTAATACCACTCCGGTAATACCACTCCAGTAATACCACTCCAGTAAGACCACTCCAGTAATACCACTCCAGTAATACCACTCCGATAATACCACTCCGGTAATACCACTCCAGTAATACCACTCCGGTAATACCACTCCGGTAATACCACTCCGGTAATACCACTCCAGTAATACCACTCCAGTAATACCACTCCGGTAATACCACTCCGGTAATACCACTCCAGTAATACCACTCCAGTAATACCACTCCAGTAATACCACTCCAGTAATACCACTCCGGTAATACCACTCCGGTAAAACCACTCCAGTAATACCACTCCGGTAATACCACTCAGGTAATACCACTCCAGTAATACCACTCCAGTAATACCACTCCAGTAATACCACTCCAGTAATACCACTCCAGTAATACCACTCCGGTAATACCACTCCGGTAATACCACTCCAGTAATACCACTCCAGTAATACCACTCCAGTAATACCACTCCGGTAATACCACTCCAGTAATACCACTCCAGTAATACCACTCCAGTAATACCACTCCAGTAATACCACTCCGGTAATACCACTCCAGTAATACCACTCCAGTAATACCACTCCGGTAATACCACTCCAGTAATACCACTCCAGTAATACCACTCCAGTAATACCACTCCAGTAATACCACTCCGGTAATACCACTCCAGTAATACCACTCCAGTAATTCCACTCCAATAATACCACTCCAGTAATACCACTCCAGTAATACCACTCCAGTAACACCACTCCAGTAATACCACTCCGGTAATACCACTCCAGTAATACCACTCCGGTAACACCACTCCAGTAATACCACTCCAGTAATACCACTCCGGTAATACCGCTCCAGTAATAACACTCCAGTAATACCACTCCAGTAATACCACTCCAGTAATACCACTCCAGTAATACCACTCCAGTAATACCACTCCAGTAATACCACTCCAGTAATACCACTCCGGTAATACCACTCCAGTCATACCACTCCAGTAATACCACTCCGGTAATACCGCTCCAGTAATACCACTCCAGTAATACCACTCCGGTAATACCACTCCAGTAATACCACTCCAGTAATACCACTCCGGTAATACCACTCCAGTAACACCACTCCAGTAATACCACTCCGGTAATACCACTCCAGTAATACCACTCCGGTAATACCACTCCGGTAATACCACTCCAGTAATACCACTCCAGTAATACCACTCCAGTAATACCACTCCAGTAATACCACTCCGGTAATACCACTCCGGTAATACCACTCCGGTAATACCACTCCGGAAATACCACTCCAGTAATACCACTCCAGTAATACCACTCCAGTAATACCACTCCAGTAATACCACTCCGGTAATACCACTCCGGTAATACCACTCCGGTAATACCACTCCAGTAATACCACTCCGGTAATACCACTCCGGTAATACCACTCCAGTAATACCACTCCGGTAATACCACTCCGGTAATACCACTCCAGTAATACCACTCCAGTAATACCACTCCAGTAATACCACTCCGGTAATGCCACTCCAGTAATACCACTCCGGTAATACCACTCCGGTAATACCACTCCAGTAATACCACTCCAGTAATACCACTCCAGTAATACCACTCCAGTAATACCACTCCAGTAATACCACTCCGATAATACCACTCCGGTAATACCACTCCAGTAATACCACTCCGGTAATACCACTCCGGTAATACCACTCCGGTAATACCACTCCAGTAATACAACTTCAGTAATACCACTCCGGTAATACCACTCCAGTAATACCACTCCAGTAATACCACTCCAGGAATACCACTCCAGTAATACCACTCCGGTAATACCACTCCGGTAATACCACTCCAGTAATACCACTCCGGTAATACCACTCCGGTAATACCACTCCAGTAATACCACTCCAGTAATACCACTCCAGTAATACCACTCCAGTAATACCACTCCGGTAATACCACTCCGGTAATACCACTCCAGTAATACCACTCCAGTAATACCACTCCAGTAATACCACTCCAGTAATACCACTCCAGTAATACCACTCCAGTAATACCACTCCAGTAATACCACTCCGGTAATACCACTCCAGTAATACCACTCCAGTAATACCACTCCGGTAATACCACTCCAGTAATACCACTCCAGTAATACCACTCCAGTAATACCACTCCAGTAATACCACTCCAGTAATACCACTCCAGTAACACCACTCCAGTAATACCACTCCGGTAATACCACTCCAGTAATACCACTCCGGTAACACCACTCCAGTAATACCTCTCCAGTAATACCACTCCGGTAATACCGCTCCAGTAATAACACTTTAGTAATACCACTCCGGTAATACCACTCCAGTAATACCACTCCAGTAATACCACTCCAGTAATACCACTCCAGTAATACCACTCCAGTAATACCACTCCGGTAATACCACTCCAGTCATACCACTCCAGTAATACCACTCCGGTAATACCGCTCCAGTAATACCACTCCAGTAATACCACTCCGGTAATACCACTCCAGTAATACCACTCCAGTAATACCACTCCGGTAATACCACTCCAGTAATACCACTCCAGTAATACCACTCCAGTAATACCACTCCAGTAATACCACTCCGGTAATACCACTCCGGTAATACCACTCCAGTAATACCACTCCAGTAATACCACTCCAGTAATACCACTCCGGTAATACCACTCCGGTAATACCACTCCGGTAATACCACTCCAGTAATACCACTCCAGTAATACCACTCCAGTAATACCACTCCGGTAATACCACTCCGGTAATACCACTCCGGTAATACCACTCCAGTAATACCACTCCAGTAATACCACTCCAGTAATACCACTCCAGTAATACCACTCCGGTAATACCACTCCGGTAATACCACTCCGGTAATACCACTCCAGTAATGCCACTCCAGTAATACCACTCCAGTAATACCACTCCAGTAATACCACTCCAGTAATAACACTCCAGTAATACCCCTCCGGTAATACCACTCCAGTAATACCACTCCAGTAATACCACTCCAGTAATACCACTCCAGTAATACCACTCCGGTAATACCACTCAGGTAATACCACTCCAGTAATACCACTCCAGTAATACCACTCCAGTAATACCACTCCGGTAATACCACTCCAGTAATATCACTCCAGTAATATCACTCCAGTAATACCACTCCAGTAATACCACTCCAGTAATACCACTCCAGTAATACCACTCCGGTAATACCACTCCAGTAATACCACCCCAGTAATACCACTCCAGTAATACCAATCCAGTAATACCACTCCAGTAATACCACTCCGGTAATACCACTCCAGTAATACCACTCCGGTAATACCACTCCAGTAATACCACTCCGGTAATACCACTCCGGTAATACCACTCCAGTAATACCACTCCAGTAATACCACTCCAGTAATACCACTCCAGTAATACCTCTCCGGTAATACCACTCCGGTAATACCACTCCGGTAATACCACTCCGGAAATACCACTCCAGTAATACCACTCCAGTAATACCACTCCAGTAATACCACTCCAGTAATACCACTCCAGTAATACCACTCCGGTAATACCACTCCGGTAATACCACTCCGGTAATACCACTCCGGTAATACCACTCCGGAAATACCACTCCAGTAATACCACTCCAGTAATACCACTCCAGTCATACCACTCCAGTAATACCACTCCGGTAATACCGCTCCAGTAATACCACTCCAGTAATACCACTCCGGTAATACCACTCCAGTAATACCACTCCAGTAATACCACTCCGGTAATACCACTCCAGTAATACCACTCCAGTAATACCACTCCGGTAATACCACTCCAGTAATACCACTCCGGTAATACCACTCCGGTAATACCACTCCAGTAATACCACTCCATTAATACCACTCCAGTAATACCACTCCAGTAATACCACTCCGGTAATACCACTCCGGTAATACCACTCCGGTAATACCACTCCGGAAATACCACTCCAGTAATACCACTCCAGTAATACCACTCCAGTAATACCACTCCGGTAATACCACTCCGGTAATACCACTCCGGTAATACCACTCCAGTAATACCACTCCGGTAATACCACTCCGGTAATACCACTCCAGTAATACCACTCCGGTAATACCACTCCGGTAATACCACTCCAGTAATACCACTCCAGTAATACCACTCCAGTAATACCACTCCAGTAATACCACTCCGGTAATGCCACTCCAGTAATACCACTCCGGTAATACCACTCCGGTAATACCACTCCAGTAATACCACTCCAGTAATACCACTCCAGTAATACCACTCCAGTAATACCACTCCGATAATACCACTCCGGTAATACCACTCCAGTAATACCACTCCGGTAATACCACTCCGGTAATACCACTCCGGTAATACCACTCCAGTAATACCAATCCAGTAATACCACTCCGGTAATACCACTCCGGTAATACCACTCCAGTAATACCACTCCAGTAATACCACTCCAGTAATACCACTCCAGTAATACCACTCCGGTAATACCACTCCGGTAATACCACTCCAGTAATACCACTCCGGTAATACCACTCCGGTAATACCACTCCAGTAATACCACTCCAGTAATACCACTCCGGTAATACCACTCCGGTAATACCACTCAAGTAATACCACTCCAGTAATACCACTCCAGTAATACCACTCCAGTAATACCACTCCAGTAATACCACTCCAGTAATACCACTCCAGTAATACCACTCCGGTAATACCACTCCAGTAATACCACTCCAGTAATACCACTCCGGTAATACCACTCCAGTAATACCACTCCAGTAATACCACTCCAGTAATACCACTCCAGTAATACCACTCCGGTAATACCACTCCAGTAATACCACTCCAGTAATACCACTCCAGTAATACCACTCCAGTAATACCACTCCAGTAATACCACTCCAGTAACACCACTCCAGTAATACCACTCCGGTAATACCACTCCAGTAATACCACTCCGGTAACACCACTCCAGTAATACCTCTCCAGTAATACCACTCCGGTAATACCGCTCCAGTAATAACACTTTAGTAATACCACTCCGGTAATACCACTCCAGTAATACCACTCCAGTAATACCACTCCAGTAATACCACTCCAGTAATACCACTCCAGTAATACCACTCCGGTAATACCACTCCAGTCATACCACTCCAGTAATACCACTCCGGTAATACCGCTCCAGTAATACCACTCCAGTAATACCACTCCGGTAATACCACTCCAGTAATACCACTCCAGTAATACCACTCCGGTAATACCACTCCAGTAATACCACTCCAGTAATACCACTCCAGTAATACCACTCCAGTAATACCACTCCGGTAATACCACTCCGGTAATACCACTCCAGTAATACCACTCCAGTAATACCACTCCAGTAATACCACTCCGGTAATACCACTCCGGTAATACCACTCCGGTAATACCACTCCAGTAATACCACTCCAGTAATACCACTCCAGTAATACCACTCCAGTAATACCACTCCGGTAATACCACTCCGGTAATACCACTCCGGTAATACCACTCCAGTAATACCACTCCAGTAATACCACTCCAGTAATACCACTCCAGTAATACCACTCCAGTAATACCACTCCGGTAATACCACTCCAGTAATACCACTCCAGTAATACCACTCCAGTAATACCACTCCAGTAATACCACTCCAGTAATACCACTCCGGTAATACCACTCAGGTAATACCACTCCAGTAATACCACTCCAGTAATACCACTCCAGTAATACCACTCCGGTAATACCACTCCAGTAATATCACTCCAGTAATATCACTCCAGTAATACCACTCCAGTAATACCACTCCAGTAATACCACTCCAGTAATACCACTCCGGTAATACCACTCCAGTAATACCACCCCAGTAATACCACTCCAGTAATACCAATCCAGTAATACCACTCCAGTAATACCACTCCGGTAATACCACTCCAGTAATACCACTCCGGTAATACCACTCCAGTAATACCACTCCAGTAATACCACTCCAGTAATGCCACTCCGTTAATACCACTCCAGTAATACCACTCCGGTAATACCACTCCAGTAATACCACTCCATTAATACCACTCCAGTAATACCACTCCGGTAATACCACTCCAGTAATACCACTCCAGTAATACCACCCCAGTAATACCACTCCAGTAATATCACTCCGGTAATACCACTCCGGTAATACCACTCCAGTAATACCACTCCAGTAATACCACTCCAGTAATACCACTCCAGTAATATCACTCCGGTAATACCACTCCGGTAAAACCTCTCCAGTAATACCACTCCAGTAATACCACTCCAGTAATACCACTCCAGTAATACCACTCCGGTAATGCCAGTCCAGTAATACCACTCCGGTAATACCACTCCAGTAATACCACTCCAGTAATACCACTCCAGTATTACCACTCCAGTAATATCGCTCCGGTAATACCACTCCTTTAAAACCACTCCAGTAATACCACTCCGGTAATACCTCTCCAGTAATACCACTCCAGTAAGACCACTCCAGTAATACCACTCCGGTAATACCACTCCAGTATTACCACTCCAGTAATATCGCTCCGGTAATACCACTCCGGTAAAACCACTCCAGTAATACCACTCCAGTAATACCACTCCAGTAATACCACTCCAGTAATACCACTCCAGTAATACCACTCCGGTAATACCACTCCAGTAATTCCACTCCGGTAATACCACTTCAGTAATACCACTCCAGTAATACCACTCCAGTAATACCACTCCAGTAATACCACTCCGGTAATACCACTCCGGTAATACCACTCCAGTAATACCACTCCAGTAATACCACTCCAGTAATACCACTCCAGTAATACCACTCCAGTTATACCACTCCAGTAATACCACTCCAGTAATACCACTCCGGTAATACCACTCCAGTAATACCACTCCGGTAATACCACTACAGTAATGCCACTCCAGTAATACCACTCCATTAATATCACTCCAGTAATACCACTCCAGAAATACAACTCCAGTAATACCACTCCAGTAATACCACTCCGGTAATACCACTCCGGTAATACCACTCCAGTAATACCACTCCAGTTATACCACTCCAGTAATACCACTCCAATATTACCACTCCAGTAATACCACTCCAGTAATACCACTCCAGTAATACCACTCCAGTAATACCACTCCAGTAATACCACTCCAGTAATACCACTCCCGCAATACCACTCCGGTAATACAACTCCAGTAATACCACTCCAGTAATACCACTCTGGTAATACCACTACAGTAATACCACTCCAGTAATACCACTCCAGTAATACAACTCCAGTAATACCACTCCTGTAATACCACTCCAGTAATACCACTCCGGTAATACCACTCCGGTAATACCACTACAGTAATACCACTTCAGTAATACCACTTCATTAATACCACTTCATTAATACCACTCCATTAATACCTTTCCAGTAATACCACTCCGGTAATATACCTCACTAAGTGCTTTCTTATGTCCTTATTGCCATACCAATTCTCATTAAAAGTTCCGTAGACAATAATAAACTCAGGTAATCGTCCTATATTAACTGAGTTTCCTTAAGAATACGAAGACACAGTTCAAGAAAGGAGTAGAATCAATATCCACAAAACCTGCAAGACCCGTCACTCAACCCGCCTCTCAAACACTGTACCAGAACCAGTGTGTGTGTGTGTGTGTGTGTGTGTGTTAGTTACTATTTTGTCCGAATAGGTAAAACTGGTCAATTAGCAAGAACTCGTTTAAAATTAAGTCCTTTCTAAAGTTTTCTTTTATACGTTGAGATATATATTTTTTCATTTATGTTAATGTAAAAATTAATAATTTTGTACCAAAAGAAACTTAGAAAACTTACCTAACCTTATTATTACAAGCGCAATTTAATTTAGCCTAATCCAACTAAATATATTTTTGATAAGCTTACAATAATTTAATAATAAACAAACACAATGAAATATATTTTTTTCGTTAGGTTCAGAACGATTTTTTGCGAAATTATTGCATACAAAAATTTTTACTTGCCTTATTAGGCAAGAAGAATTTTGCTATTTAAGCCAAAATAGCAAGTTTTACCTATATCCCGGCGTAGTGGATCTACCCAACACATGCATGAGTGAATTCATTACCTCCTAAATCTCAGACGATTACATTACTTTCATTAAGCACTACAAAAAATATTAAGGCGTAAAGGATAGTGCAGAGGGATATCCGTACGAAGGAGAGGAAGAGACAGACATGTGTTGCATAAAGGAAAGAAAGTGCATCTGGGAAGAAGGGGGGGAGGGAGCAATTGGATTTGATGACGTTAGGGTAGGAAGGAGAGGGGCAGATGTACTAAAAGAAAGGAGTAAGGGAAGAAAATAGGGAGGGCGGATTGTGTATGTGTGTGTGTGTGTGTGTGTGTGTGTGTGTGTGTGTATGTACTCACCTAGTTGAGGTTGCAGGGGTCGAGTCCAAGCTCCTGGCCCCACCTCTTCACTGGTCTCTACTAGGTCACTCTCCCTGAACCGTGAGCTTTATCGTACCTCTGCTTAAAGATATGTATGGATCCTGCCTCCACTACATCGCTTCCTAAACTATTCCACTTCCTGACTACTCTGTGGCTGAAGAAATACTTCCTAACATCCCTGTGATTCATCTGTGTCTTCAGCTTCCAACTGTGTCCCCGTGTTGCTGTGTCCAGTCTCTGGAGCATCCTGTCTTTGTCCACCCTGTCAATTCCTCTCAGTATTTTGTAAGTCGTTATCATGTCCCCCCTATCTCTCCTGTCCTCCAGTATCGTCAGGTTGATTTCCCTTAACCTCTCTTCGTAGGACATACCTCTTAGCTCTGGGACTAGTCATGTTGCAAACCTTTGCACTTTCTCTAGTTTCTTTACGTGCTTGGCTAGGTGTGGGTTCCAAACTGGTGCCGCATACTACAATATGGGCCTAACGTACACGGTGTACAGGGTCCTGAACGATTCCTTATTAAGATGTCGGAATGCTGTTCTGAGGTTTGCTAGGCGCCCATATGCTGCAGCAGTTATTTGGTTGATGTGCGCTTCAGGAGATGTGCCTGGTGTTATACTCACCCCAAGATCTTTTTCCTTGAGTGAGGTTTGTAGTCTCTGGCCCCTAGACTGTACTCCGTGTGTATGTGTGTGTGTGTGTTTTCTCCATTAAGATCACATTTTAACAAATTAACTTATTACTTCACTGTGTAAGAGTCTGTCTTCCATCTTGTAGTCTTATTATTCCCAATAAAATAGTTATTTTTTCCATGACTATAATTTACATTGCAATTTTACACATGTATGTAACTTCTTACGTCCAGTAAAATTATCATCTTACAGTTGAAGATTGTGTTTTGACATATTAGGATAATTCTTTTGCGAGTTCAGTGTCTCATTTTGGTTGTTAATTAAGGATAAACTTCATATGAAGGAGAAGGTGAGTGTAACCTGTTATATTGTACTCAAGAGGTGAAGAGAGAGGTGAAGGAGGACAGGTTGAGGAGGGGGCAAATCTAGCCTGTTTTAACGTACCTGAGTCGTGGCTTAGGTAGTAAGTCATTCTAGCTTAACGTGTGTTGAGATTAAACTCTTGCTTCAAGTTGTAGTTTATCACTGAATTGGTGATGGTTTATGTTAATATGAGATTATCCATTGCCACTTTAATCTGTATAACTCCTAGGAAATTCAACTTGTTGGAATTTTGAGAATCGATAAAGTAATTTCTAGGTAAAAAGGGTGAAATATTTATGTAAATTATAGGAAATAGTTATAGGAGAAGCAAAATTATTTAGTTGAAGAAGATATTGAATGCTTGACAAGTAAATGGTCTGATGACCTACTTTATTGTACACTAGAAAAATAAGGTAAAAGTTTCGTACTGCTCGCGATATATGTATTCCAAACTTGAGAGGAATGAAATTAGTTCTGTGTTAGCCACAGCCACGAATGTGATCGTATCAGGAATAACATATCCGGTGTTACTGGGTACTTGATGTTTGAAGAATTGTAGGCTCAGTAGTGTAGAGCGTTGTGAATGTTCTCTGCCTTCCCACGAAGCAGACTAAAATATCACAGGTTAGATCCCCGGCTTATCGCAGTGAGTGTGTTAGGAGTGAGTGGAGGCACGTGATATAGAAATCACTGACAATATGTTTACATATTTATAGCTATCGATGTCATAACGGAATATGGCCTAATTTTTTATTATTGCCACGTTAATTTCGTTTCGTTTAGGCTATTACAATATCAATGCTTGAGGGATTTTTTCTAATGCTATAATATTCATCTCTCTGGCTATGGGTACTGTTGGTGCCTGGTCACTTCCGGTACCCTCTCCTTTCCCCCTCTCTCACTCCAGTAAAGACGGTCCTCTGGGAACGTTATTTGCTAGCCACTCTCCTCTTTTCCGCAATTTTGCAAGCTCCTGATGATGTGTTGATTGCAGCACGAAATGCCTAGAGCTATCATTCTACTCCCCCGTGGTTGTTTTGTATATATATATATATATATGTATGTATAGGGAAGTACCACCTCTATAGCTGGAATGGGGACCCTCATCCTCAGAGAAGACAATAAACGTACCTCAGAGAAAACTCAAGGTTCTCCCCGGAGCTGTTTGAATATTTTCTTCTCCTACCACCCCCTATATATGTTTTATTCTATGTGAACATTTATTAATGAATATATATATATAATATATATTATATATATATATATATATATATATATATATATATAAATATATATATATTTATATATATATGTCGTGCCGAATAGGCAGAACTTGCGATCTTGGCTTAAATAGCAAGTGAAAATTTGTGTATGCAATAATTTCGCCAAAATCATTCTGAACCTAACAAAAAAAATATATTTCACTGTGTTTGTTTAGTATTAAATTATTGTAAACAAATCTAAAATATATTTAGTTAGGTTAGGCTAAAATAAATTGTTCTTGTTATAATAAGGTTAGGTAAGTTTTCTAAGATTCTTTTGATGCAAAATTATAAATTTTTACATTAATATTAATGAAAAAAAATATATCTTTAAACGTATAAGAGAAAATTTTAGAAAGGACTTAATTTTAAATGAGTTCTTGCTAATTGACCAGTTTTACCTATTCGGCACGACATATATATATATATATATATATATATATATATATATATATATATATATATATATATATATATATATATATATATATATACATATATATATATATATACATATATATATATATATATATATATATATATATATATATATATATATATATATATATATATATATATATATATATATATATATATATACAAAGGCTTCAAGGAAAAATATTTTTTTTTGTTCCTGAAGCCGTTTGAATATTCCACTTCCCCTACCACCCCATCTTTTGATATGTATATATATATATATATATATATATATATATATATATATATATATATATGTATATATATATATATATATATATATATATATATATATATATATATATATATATATATATATATATATATATATATATATTTTATTATCACACTGGCCGATTCCCACCAAGGCAGGGTGGCCCGAAAAAGAAAAACTTTCACCATCATTCACTCCATCACTGTCTTTCCAGAAGGGTGCTTTACACTACAGTTTTTAAACAGCAACATTAACACCCCTCCTTCAGAGTGCAGGCACTGTACTTCCCATCTCCAGGACTCAAGTCCGGCCTGCCGGTTTCCCTGAACCCCTTCATAAATGTTACTTTGCTCACACTCCAACAGCACATCAAGTATTAAAAACCATTTGTCTCCATTCACTCCTATCAAACACGCTCACGCATGCCTGCTGGAAGTCCAAGCCCCTCGCACACAAAACCTCCTTTACTCCCTCCCTCCAACCTTTCCTAGGCCGACCCCTACCCTGCCTTCCTTCCACTACAGACTGAAACACTCTTGAAGTTATTCTGTTTCGCTCCATTCTCTCCACATGTCCGAACCACCTCAACAACCCTTCCTCAGCCCTCTGGACAACAGTTTTGGTAATCCCGCATCTCCTCCTAACTTCCAAACTACGAATTCTCTGCATTATATTCACACCACACATTGCTCTCAGACATGACATCTCCACTGCCTCCAGCCTTCTCCTCGCTGCAACATTCATCACCCATGCTTCACACCCATATAAGAGCGTTGGTAAAACTATACTCTCATATATTCCCCTCTTTGCCTCCAAGGACAAAGTTCTTTGTCTCCACAGACTCCTAAGTGCACCACTCACCCTTTTCCCCTCATCAATTCTATGATTCACCTCATCTTTCATAGACCCATCCGCTGACACGTCCACTCCCAAATATCTGAATACATTCACCTCCTCCATACTCTCTCCCTCCAATCTGATATCCAATCTTTCATCACCTAATCCTTTTGTTATCCTCATAACCTTACTCTTTCCTGTATTCACTTTCAATTTTCTTCTTTTGCACACCCTACCAAATTCATCCACCAATCTCTGCAACTTCTCTTCAGAATCTCCCAAGAGCACAGTGTCATCAGCAAAGAGCAACTGTGACAACTCCCACTTTATGTGTGATTCTTTATCTTTTAACTCCACGCCTCTTGCCAAGACCCTCGCATTTACTTCTCTTACATCCCCATCTATAAATACATTAAACAACCACGGTGACATCACACATCCTTGTCTAAGGCCTGCTTTTACTGGGAAATAATTTCCGTCTTTCATACATACTCTAACTTGAGCCTCACTATTCTCGTAAAAACTCTTCACTGCTTTCAGTAACCTACCTCCTACACCATACACCTGCAACATCTGCCACATTGCCCCCCTATCCACCCTGTCATACGCCTTTTCCAAATCCATAAATGCCACAAAGACCTCTTTAGCCTTATCTAAATACTGTTCACTTATATGTTTCACTGTAAACACCTGGTCCACACACCCCCTACCTTTCCTAAAGCCTCCTTGTTCATCTGCCATCCTATTCTCTGTCTTACTCTTAATTCTTTCAATAATTGCTCTACCATACACTTTTCCAGGTATAATCAACAGACTTATCCCCCTATAATTTTTGCACTCTCTTTTATCCCCTTTGCCTTTATACAAAGGAACTATGCATGCTCTCTGCCAATCCCTAGGTACCTTACCCTCTTCCATACATTTATTAAATAATTGCACCAACCACTCCAAAACTATATCCCCACCTGCTTTTAACATTTCTATCTTTATCCCATCAATCCCGGCTGCCTTACCCCCTTTCATTTTACCTACTGCCTCACGAACTTCCCCCACACTCACAACTGGCTCTTCCTCACTCCTACAAGATGTTGTTCCTCCTTGCCCTATACACGAAATTACAGCTTCCCTATCTTCATCAACATTTAACAATTCCTCAAAATATTCCCTCCATCTTCCCAATACCTCTAACTCTCCATTTAATAACTCTCCTCTCCTATTTTTAACTGACAAATCCATTTGTTCTCTAGGTTTTCTTAACTTGTTAATCTCACTCCAAAACTTTTTCTTATTTTCAACAAAATTTGTTGATAACATCTCACCCACTCTCTCATTTGCTCTCTTTTTACATTGCTTCACCACTCTCTTAACCTCTCTCTTTTTCTCCATATACTCTTCCCTCCTTGCATCACTTCTACTTTGTAAAAACTTCTCATATGCTAACTTTTTCTCCCTTACTACTCTCTTCACATCATCATTCCACCAATATATATATATATATATATATATATATATATATATATACATATATATATATATATACATATATATGCATATATATATATATATACATATATATATATATATATATATTTATATATATACATATATATGCAAGGAATTCGCAAGAGCAGGCAAAATATACACAAACACTGATCTCTGGCTGAAGGAGACTCGAACCTACGAACCTTGGAACAAGGTACGCAGTGCTCTACCATTCTCACCACACTGGACCAATACCTTGGCGTCCAGCTTGCGCTAGACGTTGATCCAAGGCAACCAGCTTTCAGGGAGAAGGCATACAGCTTTTCATCTCATCCCCTGCTTGCATCAGCCTCACTAGAGATTTTAACAGAACATGAATCCATTACAGAATTTATGCATACTCCAGTACAACCATCAACTTCAGTACCAGAGCCTCTACCATCCACCTCAGACCAGTAGGACCACAACATAACTCTCCACTCTCTTCACAATCATCCACGAACACCAACACCCACAATTTAAGGGAAGAAATACTATTATTTCTACTGCACTTAGAGTCTTAAGCAGTAAAAACAACTTAATACATCACGACAATGAACTACAATTATATATTCACTTTTACTTTTGTAAGCTCTGGAGGTCTAAAAAAAAAGTTGTTTGAGGGAGAAGCTCCCATCCTAAATTTTTACTCGTATCCAGAAACAAAAAATCGACCTAGCGACTGCTTGTATCCTGAAAACTCGTATGGTGGGGCACTCATAAGCCGAGGTTTCACTGTGCTTTGTCACTCCCCCACACATGGTATAGTGTAAATTCCTGCACTTGTGCCAGAATCATGCTTGGGTGTTGGTATCAGGTTCCTAATAGTAGTTGATGAGTTGGTAGATATTTTAGTCAAACATTAAATAATGTATACCTCTGCAGAGGATTGAAGCTTGTCCTGTCTATTACTGGTAATGGTTTAGAAAGACACGTAAGCAAACACTATAACATATTTATTAGAAAACGTTTCGGTCCTGGGACCTTGATCACTTCTAACATACAGAGGTAGAAAGACATTATATATATAGGCGGAGAGTGAGATGTGACGCACGTGACCTGAGGAATGTCATAAGAACATAAGAATGGAGGAACACTGTAGAAGGCCTACTGGCCCATGCGAGGCAGGTCCTTATCAAAACAACCTCTACCTATGATGAGGACGGGTAGACGATGAAATCATGTGACTCCTGTGTTGTTGGGTTGGTGCTGCTTAAGTATCATGTATGCCAATGTTTTTTTAAATTTTGTAGTTTCCAGTGTTTCCAGTTTCCCTGCCTCGCATGGGCCAGTAGGCCTTCTACAGTGTTCCTCCATTCTTATGTTCTTATGACATTCCTCAGGTCACGTGCGTCACATCTCACTCTCCGCCTATATATATAATGTCTTTCTACCTCTGTATCGCAACATTCTACACCAGAGCACTGCTTACTCACGATGCATTACTCTAACAGAGTAAAGATCAAACCAGCGAGTGGCACAACCAATGAGTCGTCCAAACTAGCACTTGCAGCTGTCGTTAGTGGCAGGCTGCAAGTCAAATGTAATGCGATTTTATCGCTCAAAGAGGCCTTTGTTGTCGTCTGTACAGACGACACAGAGGCTGAGAAACTACTTACCACCACTGCTACTACCACTCTACGAGACCAGGGATTTCTTGTCTTGACTTCCCCAGCACTGAGGGCCAGGAGAACTGTGTTCCTCAAGCGACTCGACAACCTTATCACTGTACAGGCCACTGAAGAAATCAAGTCATCTATCGAAGCAAAGAACCCTTGGGCCAAGGTGGACTTCATTACTAAAATACCCAATGCTTCATCCATGCTGAAGGTCACCTTCAGTGACGTCAACATGGCAGCCAGAGCTCTCGCTGAGGGCCTGGCTATTCACTACTTCCACATCAACCCAGCCTTCATCGAAGCAGAGAAATTCCAACATATCTCACAGTGCTATAATTGTTACTCATACTTACACACCACAAATGATTGTCCTACCAAGGACAAGAAGTTCTGCTCCACCTGTGGCCGTGAGGGTCATGACTTCAAGAATTGCACTACTGCTTCACCACCTAAATGCTTGAACTGCAAGAATGACCACCATACTCTTGCTGCCAGGTGCCCTACCAGAAGAGACGTACTCAAGAAACAACAACAACAAAAGAAACCCAACCCACAAGCAACCACATATTCTGCTATCGCCAAGCTTCAAGCAGACACTACCAAGATACTACATGCCACGCAAGCTGCTCCCACCACTTCCCTGCCAGCACCTACTGCCGACTCCACCAAGATTCTTTGTTGCATTATGTATGCTCATGTACAGAATGCAGCTGAGCCTGGTTCCTTCAACACCACCATCAATGAACTTTTCAAACTAAATAATATGCCTGGCCTCACATTCCCTGCATCACCACCTTCCACTGAGATCCTAAAATCTACTGCAAATATTACCAGCATCACCGCTGCTCCACCGCTGTCACAACCTCCACTAGACACAGAGATGGACCAATCAGAGACCTCTGAGACGTCGGCAAAACCCACCAATGAGAGTCCACTACCGCTTTCATCCACTGCTAGAGCAACTGACCAGTCGGAAATCTCGCCTTCACCAGTTCAGCCACCAGCCAAGAAAGCAAAAACACAAGACACTGCGGATGCACCTCACGGTGCCACTGTCACTGACACTGCTGCACCACAATGGGTCCGATATCTGAAGGGCGTATACTTCTATACAACCAAGGAGTATAAGAACACAATGCTGTCTTCAGAAATCCATCATCACCTCCAGGACGGAACAGTCAAGTATACCTACGACCAAACTGCTACATACACCACTGAAGACATGACCAGACTACTCACTGCCAACACCCAACACCTTGTGGAAGTCAAGTACACCTCAAAGAGGAAATTCAGGATGCTTCAGAATAGGGACCTTGAAGACGGTACCCTCGTCTAGCACGACTATCCATGACCATTCACCCAGCACTTTGCTGTCCGCTAAAGCTGGGGTGTGGCTCCAATCAACCCTGTAACTGCTGCCTCTGCGCAAGATAGAAGAAGACGACATCCTCCAACCGGAGGGCCAAGAAAGAAGAAAGATGATTATCGTCACCCCCCACCCGGGGGGCCACTGCCGGGTCACCATCTGGAGAAGACCTGGGCCAGAAGGACCTGCGAATCAACATGAATGAAAATGAACACCAACACACGACACTCCACACAGGAGAGCACAGCGCTAGCACGATCGACACCATGCATTGCCCTTCTAGGGCATGGTTGGTGCCAGAGCCCGAGTTTGTACCTTACAAGATGAGGGGGGTACTTGTGCCTCCTCCCATGGGAGACTTAGGTCTCAGACACTCCCTAGACAGGGAGCCAGTGCCGGGCCACCACTTGGAAGGGCCCGGGCCGGGAAAATACCGGCGAATCTTTAACAACAATCTGTATCGCAAGATTGAGACCCGTGCCAGGACTACGGTCTTGGCGAACATTATACATACTTCTGTATGTTAGAAGTGATCAAGGTCCCAGGACCGAAACGTTTTCTAATAAATATGTTATAGTGTTTGCTTACGTGTCTTTCTAAACCAACTTGTCGGTATTTATTTCCAAGGTTTATACCATTACTGGTAATGTCCTTGATGGTGGTGGAAGTGGAGGCAGATACTTAGAATGAGGTGGAAATATAAACACATAAACAGTATAATGTGATCCTTTATTGACAACATTTCCCCCAGACAGTGGGCTTTATCAAGTCACGAACATCTTGGAAAAGATATCGGAAACCTGTTTGGCAATGGAGTTGATGGGGAGGACTATGTATCTCCTCTCGGCAGTGTCTTCCCTGGGTGTGTTAAAGATGCTATATGATATCTCAGTGTCTGCAGTCTTTAATGAAGTGCCGAGGATAGTGAAGTTTAGAAAATACTTGTTCAATAAGGGAGCATTCTTCCTCAAGGAACTCATTGCTGCAGATTCAAAGCGTGTGCAGAAAAAAGCCTACAATTACACTACGTTTAGTTTTGGTGTCGTGGTAAGAGTAGAAGTGGAGATCGTGTTGGTTGGTAGGTTTCCGATAGACTTTAAAACGAAGCTCATGGTCAGCTTTGCAGAGAAGAACATCAAGGAAAGGAAGAGTGCTATCCACTTCTTCTATTGTGAACTGGATTGAGGGCTCGAAACGCAACGACTCATCGCCAGAGAAGACAACACTCAATACCGAAGAATCTTGGAATCATCACTTATCTGTATATCCAACAGCTTCAACCAGAACAACGGCTTCTGTAACATAGCTGAACCACTTGCCAAGAAACTCTTCATTGCTATCCCACATAAGAAAATAAGAATGAACATAAGAACATAAGAAAGGAGGAACACTGCAGCAGGCCTGTTGGCCCATACTAGGCAGGTCCTTTACAATTCATCCCACTAACAAACATTTGCCTAACCCAATTTTCAATGCTACCCAAGAAATAAGCTCTGATGTGCAAGTCCCACTCAAATCCAACCCCTCCCACTCATGTACTTATCCAACCTAAATTTGAAACTACCCAAAGTCCTAGCCTCAATAACCCAACTAGGTAGACTGTTCCACTCATCAACTACCCTATTTCCAAACCAATACTTTCCTATGTCCTTTCTAAATCTAAACTTATCTAATTTAAATCCATTACTGCGGGTTCTCTCTTGGAGAGATATCCTCAAGACCTTGTTAATATCCCCTTTATTAATACCTATCTTCCACTTATACACTTCGATCAGGTCTCCCCTCATTCTTCGTCTAACAAGTGAATGTAACTTAAGAGTCTTCAATCTTTCTTCATAAGGAAGATTTCTAATGCTATGTATTAATTTAGTCATCCTACGCTGAATGTTTTCTAACGAATTTATGTCCATTCTGTAATATGGAGACCAGAATTGAGCTGCATAATCTAGGTGAGGCCTTACTAATGATGTATAAAGCTGCAGTATGACCTCTGGACTTCTGTTGCTTACACTTCTTGATATAAATCCCAGTAATCTATTTGCCTTATTACGTACGCTTAGGCATTGCTGTCTTGGTTTAAGGTTGCTGCTTACCATAACCCCCAAGTCCTTTTCGCAATCTGTATGGCTAAGTTCTACATTATTTAACTTATAAGTGCTAGGGTTATGGACACTCCTGAGCTTCAGAACCTTGCATTTATCTACATTGAACTGCATCTGCCACTTTTCTGACCAAGAGTAGAGTTTGTCTAAATCCTCCTGAAGTTCCCTAACATCTACGTTTGAATCAATTATCCTACCTATCTTCGTGTCATCGGCGAATTTGCTCATATCACTAGTAATTCCTTCATCAAGATCAATGATATATATTATAAACAACAACGGGCCCAAGACTGATCCCTGTGGAACACCACTTGTTACTGATCCCCACTCGGATTTAAACCCATTTATGGACACTCTCTGCTTCCTGTCTGTGAGCCATGATTCGATCCACGAGAGCACTCTTCCCCCAATGCCATGAGCTGCTACTTTCTTCAACAGTCTTTGGTGCGGAACTCTATCAAATGCCTTACTAAAATCTAAGTAAATAATATCAAATTCTTTATCGTGGTCAACAGCCTCAAAAGCTTTACTGAAGAAAGTTAATAAATTAGTTAGACAAGACCGGCCTCTTGTGAATCCATGCTGAGTATCATTAATCAAGCTATGCTTATCGAGATGGCTTCTTATAATCTCAGCTATAATTGACTCTAGTAATTTGCCTACAATTGAGGTCAGGCTTATTGGGCGGTAATTTGACTGTAACGACTTGTCCCCTGTTTTAAAAATAGGAATTACATTAGCCATCTTCCACATATCAGACACTGCACCTGTTTGAAGAGATAAATTAAAAATATTAGTTAATGGTTCACAGACTTCCATTTTGCATTCCTTAAGAACCCTTGAAAAAACCTCATCAGGACCCGGTGACTTATTTTGCTTCAGTCGGTCTATCTGCTTCACAACCATTTCACTAGTGACTGTGATGTTACATAATTTATCTTCTTCTGGCCCACTATAAAAATTAATTACCGGAATATTATTAGTGTCTTCCTGTGTAAAAACCGAGAGAAAATAATTATTTAAAATCGAGCACATTTCATTCTCTTTGTCAGTAAGATGCCCATAGTTATTTTTAAGGGGACCTATCTTATCTCTGACTTTTGTTCTATATACCTGGAAAAAACTTTTTGGGTTAGTTTTAGAATCCCTAGCAACTTTAATTTCATAGTCCCTTTTAGCTTTTCTTATCCCCTTTTTAATGTCCCTCTTAATGTCAATATACTGATTCATAAGATGACCCTCGCCTCTTTTGATACGCCTATAAATTCCTTTCTTATGCCCTAGTAGATATTTCAGCCTATTATTCATCCATTTTGGGTCATTTCTATTTGATCTAATTTCTTTATAAGGGATAAACGTTCTTTGAGCAGCATGTATTGTGTTCAGAAAACTGTCATATTGATAGCTCTCTTCGTTACCCCAGTCAACAGATGATAAGTGTTCTCTAAGCCCATCGTAATCTGCTAAGCGAAAATCTGGGACTGTTACTGAGTTATCCCTACTATCATACTTCCATTCAATTCTAAATGTAATTGATTTGTGGTCGCTAGCACCCAGTTCCTCTGAAACTTCTAAATTATTAACAAGGGATTCATTGTTTGCCAGAACTAAGTCAAGCAGGTTATTACCCCTTGTAGGTTCTGTCACAAACTGCTTCAAAAAACAATCCTGAACTACTTCTAAGAAATCGTATGATTCTAAATTCCCAGTCAAGAAATTCCAATCAATATGACTAAAGTTAAAGTCTCCTAGAATTACTACATTATCGTGCCTTGTGGCCCTAACAATTTCCTCCCATAGTAGTCTCCCCTGGTCCCTATCTAAATTTGGGGGACGGTATATCACACCTAAAATTAATTTTTCATGCCCCTCTGAAAATTCTATCCAAACAGACTCTGTATGTGTTACTTCAGACTTAATACCCGTTTTTATGCAACAGTTCAAGCGATCTCGGACATACAATGCCACCCCACCCCCCTTCCCGATACTTCTATCTACTTGGAACAATTTAAAACCCTGAATATGACATTCTGCAGGCATGTCCCGACTTTTTGAATTAAACCACGTCTCAGTAATGGCAAATACATCTATGTTACCTGCACTAGCAACTAGTCTCAACTCGTCCATCTTATTCCTAGCACTGCGACTATTTGTGTAATATATACTTAAGGACCCTCCTTTCTCTTTATCATTCCTGCTCCTTTCTGTTATTCCACTAAACCTATTACTGTCCTTGTCAATTAGTGCCACTGGCTTTCCGATATCCACCTCATTTTGCCTATTACTAGTTCTCCTAGTACTCATATTACTACCCTGAGACTTCACAGTTTTCCCGCAAAAACCCATACCACTAACTATTCCTAGTTTAAAGACCTAACAGCTCCCTCCACTGCGTTGGCCAGTGCTCCCACCCCACACCTAGATAAGTGAACCCCATCCCTGGCATACATGTCATTTCTGCCATAGAAGAGGTCCCAGTTGTCAATGAATGTTACCGCATTTTCCTTACAGTATTTGTCCAGCCAGCAATTGACACCAATTGCTCTGGACAACCATTCATTTCCAACTCCTCTCCTTGGCAAAATGCCACATATGACAGGTTTCCCACCCTTCCTCCTAATTATCTCTATTGCTGACCTATACCTGCTAATCAGGTCCTCACTCCTACGTCTGCCAACATCGTTGTCTCCAGCACTGAGACAGATAATAGGATTGCTCCCATTACCTCTCATGATGTCATCCAGACGGCTAACAATATCCTTCATCCCTGCCCCAGGAAAACACACTCTCTGCCTCCTACTCCTGTCCTTCAAGCAGAATGCCCTATCCATGTACCTAATCTGGCTATCCCCAACAACAACAATGTTTTTACCTTCCTTTGCGTCGTCCGTCGTGATGCTCCGAGTAGTCGACTCACATTCGCCAGGTAGCATTACACCACTTGTAGAATTCGTCAAGACGTTCTCGATGGTCTTCGTTGGGGTTTCTAGGGATGTCTCACTCACGTCTGCCAATGCTTCTTTGGTGCTCGTTGTGGCATTCCCAGTAGAACACTGACATTCGTCGGGTAGCACCGAGAATGGGTTGGAAGTTTCCACGGTAGCCTTCTGGTTTCTCGTTGTTTCTGCCTCTCCAACCGTTTTCTCGATCTTCAGCTTGGTTCCATGTTGCCCGGCCACTGACCAAGCTCCCCTCTTAACCTGGGGACTCACAACAGGAGGATTACTTCGAATCCTCTTGTTCTCCTCCGTTAATCGCCGTATCTCCATCTTAGCAACTCTGAGCTCTTCTCTCAGCTGCTGGTAAAGTTGCTCAAGAGAGGGCATCCTGGTTCAGATTCACAGAGAGCACACAAACAGGTCTTCACAGAGCTAAGTACACGTCACCACTGAGCTAAGTACACGTCACCACTTAAGCTAAGTACACGTCACAATGTTGTCAATAAAGGATCACATTATACTGCTTCCGTGTTTATTTTTTCAGGGAACACATCCTGCCCGTCAGTATAATATATAACTAAAAGTAGTAAGCACATTTAGTTACAGCTGCATAAAGGTACTGTACGGTTAGAGATACACAAGGAACGTATGAAGAGATTCTTCTGAGCACTACCTAGAACTTTCCTAAAGATACGGAAGTTTAATAAGTTGACAATGAGCGCATTCAACTCATTATTAATTAGATGGTTTACTTATATTTGTATATCCACTATCCACTAGTGTAACGTTATCTTTCATGTCACATGACTTGTTGAAAGGATGTTGCTTAGGACTGAATATTACATTTCTGTAAGCCTCAGAAGGTCCTCTCCACCTACCTTACCCTAAATGGGGATGGTTGACGGGATGGGATGCCTGGGTGATAAACAGTGCCTGTGTCCTGACCATATCTGAGAGGAACTGGCTGGCGTCACTACGCTACCTTACTCTGGGAAAACTTCTTCGCATTCCACCTGTTGCTGCTCTTGCAACATTGCATAGCTCCTGATGTCGTTCACAGACGTGTGAAACATCCTGAGCTGAAGATTACATGTACACATTTATGTGAATGTATGCAACTGATGTTAAATATATAATATAGTGTTCCATATTATATAGTGAGGTACCATCTTTATTTGATAAATTAGTCACATATGAAGAACAGAAGTTCTTCATCATTCTTCTATGTATGGAGTGATGAAGTCAGTGTGTGGTGAAACGTTTCCTCATCAAAGATACCCAAGTGTTGCACATGTGCATAATTTATGAACTTGTCGGTTCTTTGAACCATTCATCTACACCATCTCTAGTACTGACAGGGGACCCGCAGCCTCAGAGACGAGAATCAACGAACTACAGGGAAAAATCTGGAGATTTCTTCCTCGAGATGCTTGAGTATATCTTCCTTACCACCATACTGTTTATTTCAATAAACTTTATTTGAAAAAATCAGAATATTTTATGGTATTCAATAAAAGATTAAAAACTTTTTTTTAATTTGCCTTTTAAAAAACATTAACCCAATAATTATTTTTCTTAACACATAGTAACATACAAGACGTCAAGAATAGCAAGTAAGGAACCTCTATAGAAAAGGGTCATGTAACTTGTAATAATAATTAGGAAGTTGTTGTCCTCCTCTGCTACTCTTTCCTTCCGTTGTAGCTCTCTGTTCTCTCTCCCTCCCTTCTTCATGAACATTTTCTATCTCCAGACAAACTTATGAGGCTCCTCATTACCTTCCCTATTCCCACTTCCCTGAAAAAGAGATGTAACCTTTCTCTCATCTTTCTATTTTCATTCCTATTTTTATCTCCTCCCCTCGTTGTTTCTCCACTTCATTTCATCAACTTCTCTCTCTCTCACTCTCTCTCTCTCTCTCTCTCTCTCTCTCTCTCTCTCTCTCTCTCTCTCTCTCTCTCTCTCTCTCTCTCTCTCTCTCTCTCTCTCTCTCTCTCTCTCTCTCTCTCTCTCTCTCTCTTTCACACGTACCTTTTATTTTACCTTTCTGTTTCTCTTCCTAACAGCCACTATCTTCAACCTTCCTTCTCATCTTGTCTCCCTTAATACTTATGGAAGAAACAAAAGCATAAAATACAATGATTGACTTAATTAATAAACATAGAATGTGTAAACTGTGACTGAGTTCATATACCGAGGAAACTCCCTCCGTGTTGAACCAGGAGCCACAGCTTTCCTGAGGATTTTCCTGGCTTCATTGGAGAACCCCTCCCCCTCACTGAGCGAAGATCCCAGGAGCTAGAGCTCATTCTCCATCTACTCCTATTTATTCCAAAAATTTAACTTCATTCCCCACACCCTGGAGGTTACCTGGAGGTTATTCCGGGGATCAACGCCCCCGCGGCCCGGTCCATGACCAGGCCTCCCGATGGATCAGGGCCTGATCAACCAGGCTGTTACTGCTGGTCGCACGTAGTCCGACGTACGAGCCACAGCCCGGCTGATCCGGCACTGACTTTAGGTATCTGTCCAGCTCTCTCTTGAAAGCAGCCAGGGGTTTATTGGCAATTCCCCTAATGCTTGATGGGAGGCTGTTGAACAGTCTTGGGCCCCGGACACTAATGGTGTTTTCCCTTAGTGTACCAATGGCGCCCCTACTTTTTTGGTGGGTCATTTTGCATCGCCTGCCATGTCTTTTACTTTCGTAGGGAGTGATTTCTGTGTGCAGATTTGGGACCATTCCTTCCAAGATTTTCCAAGTGTAGATTATGATATATCTCTCCCTCCTGCGTTCCAACGAATACAAGTCAAGTGCTTCCAAGCGTTCCCAGTAGTTAAGGTGCTTGACAGAACTTATACGTGCAGTAAAGGATCTCTGTACACTCTCTAGATCTGCGATTTCACCTGCTTTGAATGGAGATGTTAATGTACAGCAGTATTCCACCCTAGAGAGAACAAGTGATTTGAAGAGGATCATCATTGGCTTGGCATCTCTAGTTTTGAACGTTCTCATTATCCATCCTATCATTTTCTTTGCACGTGCGATCGTGTCACTGTTGTGATCCTTGAATGTGAGATCCTCGGACATTACTACTCCCAGGTCTCTTACATTATTTTTCCGCTCTACTGTATGGCCAGAGTCTGTAGTATACTCTGTTCTAGTTATTATCTCCTCCAGTTTTCCATAACGGAGTATTTGGAATTTGTCCTCATTGAACATCATATTGTTTACCGTTGCCCACTGGAAAACTTTGTTTATATCTTCTTGGAGGTTAACCGCGTCTTCAGCAGATGACAGCCTCATGCAGATCCTAGTATCATCCGCAAAGGATGATACGGTGCTGTGATGTATATCTCTGTCTATGTCTGATATGAGGATAAGGAATAAGATGGGGGCGAGTACTGTGCCTTGTGGAACAGAGCTCTTCACTATGGCAGCCTCCGATTTAACTCTGTTGACCACTACTCTTTGTGTTCGATTTGTTAGGAAGTTGAAGATCCATCTCCCCACTTTCCCAGTTATTCCTTTAGCACGTATTTTATGGGTTATTACACCATGATCGCATTTGTCAAATGCTTTTGCAAAGTCTGTGTATATTACATCTGCATTCTGATTTTCTTCCAGTGCATCCAAGCCTATATCATAGTGATCCAGTAGTTGTGAGAGGCAGGAGAGACCTGCCCTGAACCCATGTTGCCCTGGATTGTGCAGATTTTAGAAATCCAGGTGATTTGCAATCCTGCTTCCTAGCACTCTTTCAAAGATTTTTATGATGTGGGACGTCAGAGCTATTGGTCTATAGTTCTTAGCTGATGCTTTGCTGCCACCTTTATGGAGTGGGGCTATATCCTTTGTTTTAAGTGACTGGAATTTCACTCATGTCCAAGCTCCTCCTCCATAGTATACTTAGGGCACGCGAGAGGGGTTTCTTGCAGTTCTTAATGAAAACAGAGTTCCACGAGTCTGGGCCCGGGGCTGAGTGCATGGGCATGTTGTCAATGGCTTTTTCGAAATCTATCGGAGTTAGGGTAATGTCGGAAATCTGGCATACATTTATGGAGTTTTGAGGCTCATTCATGAAGAAATCATTTGGGTCGTCGATCCTCAGACCGATTAGTGGTTCACTATACACAGAGTCGTACTGGGATTTCAATATTTCACTAATTTCCTTGTTGTCATCTGTGTAAGTTCCTTATTTAAATGATTGCTTTATGTTGCGTAAGAGTTTCGGTGATGCTACAGAAATACGTAGATTGCGTAAACATCCTATAGTTCTCCTCTACACTCTGAAATTCTCCTCCCCACTACCTCAACAATCAGGATTTCCGCGTTGCTCTTCCTACGGGAACTAAAGTGTGTGTCAGATCATGGCGTCCGCATTTCTCAGTTCGTCCCAGTTCACTGTTAGTTAAGCGATGGGGCCAGGAGCTTAGATGCAACCACACTTATTAAAGAAGAGCACAGATTCTCACCATTCCTGTACATATTTGTACATGCCACCCGCCGAAAGCTGAGTCTCGATCCCAGTAAAGACAACTTGGTGAGAGACAGAGAGAGCGCGCGCACACACACACACACACACACACACACACACACACACACACACACACACACACACACACACACACACATACCGCCACAAGGACCTCTACATCCACAAACAGATAAATACACACAGCAAGATATCCCTCCATGATAATTAATGAACAGTCTGGCACCACCAGTGAGTCTCTCTCACCTGTGTGAACTCATTAGCCGGCACATCAAGTCAAACACCTAAAACTATGCAACTATAACGAGCAGTTTTTTTTTAATCATAAACCAGTTTCTTTACCAATAATTAACAACTACGTTGGAGGCTGGCTGACCACAAGTGGTAGCAGCAGCAGCAGCAGCAGCAGCAGCAGCAGCAGCAGCAGCAGCAACAGCAGTAAGCTTGCTGTCGGGCCGCCCTCAGACTTGTGTTCACTACATTTTATACTGAACAACTTAACTGTTTCTTGGAGGGCGCAGGTGGTGGAGGTGGGTGGCAGCCGTCAAGGATAACTGGGAGGGGCGGGTGTAGGGGTGAGCGAACTCTCAGGGCCACCAACACTGGAGGACAACCCGCTGCTGAATTTCCCCGCTCACCCTTACCAGGGTACAGGTTCTGTGCGGCCCGCCCCGCCCCGTCCTGCACGCAGGCACCGGGCTAAACTTAATGCTAGTCTCTCTTTTTTTTTGCAAATCTTGCTAGTGATATTATGTTCAAGGTGTTTTCTCTCTGTCTGTCTGTCTGTCTGTCTGTCTGTCTGTCTGTCTGTCTGTCTGTCTCTCTCTCTCTCTCTCTCTCTCTCTCTCTCTCTCTCTCTCTCTCTCTCTCTCTCTCTCTCTCTCTCTCTCTCTCTCTCTCTCTCTCTCTCTCTCTCTCTCTCTCTCTTCTTCCTCCTTCATAACATGATTCGAATCTCGTGACAATTACTAGTCGTATCAGGTGGTTCTCGACACCGTCAGGTCGGAGTTCAGAGAACTCCACCGTCTCGTTATTGACTTGCTGCAACAGCAAAGTTATCAGGCATCTCTGCTGGAATATTTTAAGCCTGGCCATTGCGGTTGCTTGATCATGTTTACAGCTTTTCAACTGCATGAGACTGATTAAGACCTCGACATGCTTTCACCTAAATATTAAGAGCGTTTTAATAAATATTAAGAGTATTACAGTAAAACTCAGTGAACACACACTGAGTGAGATAGTTCTTGTATAATCACTGCAAGAGATAGAATGAGAGAGAGAGAGAGAGAGAGAGAGAGAGAGAGAGAGAGAGAGAGAGAGAGAGAGAGAGAGAGAGAGAGAGAGAGAGAGAGAGAGACTGAGACGTGTAAATACCAAGGTCCTTAATTTAAGGAAGGAGCTTGGTACTCCTGGTATCAGTAATAGGATAATTGAGAACAGCACTGTTCTCAATTATCCTATTACAAATATAGCTAAATGCCTAGAAATACATTAACACACATCTAAGTAGGTTTTGAAAACATGCAGTTATATAATTAATTATAACCTGCAGGAACGGCAACTCCGTAATCAACAAGAGCATTTAGCCCCTCCATGGAAGTTGTGTACATTTAATATCACATACCTGGAAGCCCCTTACAAGAAGCTCGTCATTTATAATCCCTTCCTTAAATCATTTACAAAGGCAGTTGCTCAGTGGGTCCCTGGCTTAACTTTTAGTAATAATGGATCTCCTCAGGAGTGTACTAGCATGGCTACATTTGCTCTTGTTGCTACTTCCCTTGACAAGAACACTACCAATTATGAGTTAGGCATAAGAATTAACTAGGCGTCTATAATGCAAACTGAATTTTTTTGCCATCTTAATGCACTAAAGTTTACTTTATGACACTTTCTCCAAATAACTCGCACATAGGAGACTGAAACGTATGGCCACGTTTCGATCCGACTTGGACCATTAACTAATCACACAGTTAACGGTCCAAATCAGACCGAAACGTCGTCATAGGTTTCAGTCTCTTATGTGCGGGTTATGTATGTATTATTCCAATCACGGTACTGTGCCTTTTATTCTTTATGACACTGATTATTTCTGATTCAATATCATCTTAGAGGTCAATTGACTCCCATAATGACTCTAACAACATGTTCACTAGACAAGCCTGCTATAGATACACAAGAATCATAGAAGAGGAATTGACGTACACTTGTCAGCTTTGTCTTGAATTACTCGTTCATGACAAAGCTGATAAGTTAGACAAAGTACGTTAAACGAAAATGCAGAATATAACTTTGGTATATGTGTCTAGCATCAGGAATAATATTAGGAGGGAAGAAAATAATGAAAGTGAATGTCATAGGAAAAATAAAGTCTGAGTAGATCTATCAGTCATTATGATATGGTGAGTCATGATATCATGAACGTAGATAAACATGCAATTTTTCTTAAGTAAATAAGAAGGATAGAAAAAATGGAGAGGAAAGAATTGGCGTAGCAGTAAACGAGGAAATGGTTAGAGAGGAAGAGTGAGGTAAGGAAGGGCAAGAAGCCTGATCATTGGTGTGTCAGCTTTAAAAAGAGTGGTTTTAGAAATACTGTAGCAAGCTTAGGAAGCACTAGAGGAAACTGTTCTCCGTCATGGTGAGTCTGACAGTGGAGATCAGTTCTCCATCATGGTGGGTCTGACAGTGGAGATCAGTTCTCCATCACGGTGGGTCTGACAATGGAGACCAGTTCTCCATCATGGTGGGTCTGACAATGGAGACCAGTTCTCCATCATGGTGGGTCTGACAGTGGAGACCAGTTCTCCATCATGGTGGGTCTGACAGTGGAGACAACAGTTCTCCATCATGGTGGGTCTGACAGTGGAGACCAGTTCTCCATCATGGTGGGTCTGACAGTGGAGACCAGTTCTCCATCATGGTGGGTCTGACAATGGAGACAACAGTTCTCCATCATGGTGAGTCTGACAGTGGAGACCAGTTCTCCATCATGGTGGGTCTGACAGTGGAGACCAGTTCTCCATCATGGTGGGTCTGACAGTGGAGACAACAGTTCTCCATCATGGTGGGTCTGACAGTGGAGACAACAGTTCTCCATCATGGTGAGTCTGACAGTGGAGACCAGTTCTCCATCATGGTGAGTCTGACAGTGGAGACAACAGTTCTCCATCATGGTGAGTCTGACAGTGGAGACAACAGTTCTCCATCATTGTGGGTCTGACAGTGGAGACAACAGTTCTCCATCATGGTGGGTCTGACAGTGGAGACCAGTTCTCCATCATGGTGGGTCTGACAGTGGAGACAACAGTTCTCCATCATGGTGAGTCTGACAGTGGAGACAACAGTTCTCCATCATGGTGAGTCTGACAGTGGAGACAACAGTTCTCCATCATGGTGAGTCTGACAGTGGAGACAACAGTTCTCCATCATTGTGAGTCTGACAGTGGAGACAACAGTTCTCCATCATGGTGGGTCTGACAGTGGAGACAACAGTTCTCCATCACGGTGGGTCTGACAGTGGAGACAACAGTTCTCCATCATGGTGAGTCTGACACTGGAGACAACAGTTCTCCATCACGGTGGGTCTGACACTGGAGACAACAGTTCTCCATCATGGTGGGTCTGACAGTGGAGACAACAGTTCTCCATCATGGTGGGTCTGACAGTGGAGACAACAGTTCTCCATCATGGTGAGTCTGACAGTGGAGACAACAGTTCTCCATCATGGTGAGTCTGACAGTGGAGACAACAGTTCTCCATCATGGTGGGTCTGACAGTGGAGACAACAGTTCTCCATCATGGTGAGTCTGACAGTGGAGACCAGTTCTCCATCATTGTGAGTCTGACAGTGGAGACAACAGTTCTCCATCATGGTGAGTCTGACAGTGGAGACAACAGTTCTCCATCATGGTGGGTCTGACAGTGGAGACAACAGTTCTCCATCATGGTGAGTCCGACAGTGGAGACCAGTTCTCCATCATGGTGGGTCTGACAGTGGAGACAACAGTTCTCCATCATGGTGAGTCTGACAGTGGAGACAACAGTTCTCCATCATGGTGAGTCTGACAGTGGAGACCAGTTCTCCATCATGGTGGGTCTGACAGTGGAGACCAGTTCTCCATCATGGTGAGTCTGACAGTGGAGACCAGTTCTCCATCATGGTGAGTCTGACAGTGGAGACCAGTTCTCCATCATGGTGAGTCTGACAGTGGAGACAACAGTTCTCCATCATGGTGAGTCTGACAGTGGAGACAACAGTTCTCCATCATGGTGAGTCTGACAGTGGAGACCAGTTCTCCATCATGGTGAGTCTGACAGTGGAGACCAGTTCTCCATCATGGTGAGTCTGACAGTGGAGACAACAGTTCTCCATCATGGTGAGTCTGACAGTGGAGACCAGTTCTCCATCATGGTGAGTCTGACAGTGGAGACAACAGTTCTCCATCATGGTGGGTCTGACAGTGGAGACAACAGTTCTCCATCATGGTGAGTCCGACAGTGGAGACCAGTTCTCCATCATGGTGAGTCTGACAGTGGAGACAACAGTTCTCCATCATGGTGAGTCTGACAGTGGAGACCAGTTCTCCATCATGGTGAGTCTGACAGTGGAGACCAGTTCTCCATCATGGTGAGTCTGACAGTGGAGACAACAGTTCTCCATCATGGTGAGTCTGACAGTGGAGACCAGTTCTCCATCATGGTGAGTCTGACAGTGGAGACCAGTTCTCCATCATGGTGAGTCTGACAGTGGAGACAACAGTTCTCCATCATGGTGAGTCTGACAGTGGAGACAACAGTTCTCCATCATGGTGAGTCTGACAGTGGAGACCAGTTCTCCATCATGGTGAGTCTGACAGTGGAGACCAGTTCTCCATCATGGTGAGTCTGACAGTGGAGACCAGTTCTCCATCATGGTGAGTCTGACAGTGGAGACCAGTTCTCCATCATGGTGAGTCTGACAGTGGAGACCAGTTCTCCATCATGGTGAGTCTGACAGTGGAGACAACAGTTCTCCATCATGGTGAGTCTGACAGTGGAGACAACAGTTCTCCATCATGGTGGGTCCGACAGTGGAGACAACAGTTCTCCATCATGGTGAGTCTGGCAGTGGAGACAACAGTTCTCCATCATGGTGAGTCTAGCAGTGGAGACAACAGTTCTCCATCATGGTGGGTCTGACAGTGGAGACAACAGTTCTCCATCATGGTGAGTCTGACAGTGGAGACAACAGTTCTCCATCATGGTGAGTCTGGCAGTGGAGACAACAGTTCTCCATCATGGTGGGTCTGACAGTGGAGACAACAGTTCTCCATCATGGTGGGTCTGACAGTGGAGACCAGTTCTCCATCATGGTGGGTCTGACAGTGGAGACAACAGTTCTCCATCATGGTGAGTCTGACAGTGGAGACCAGTTCTCCATCATGGTGAGTCTGACAGTGGAGACAAGAGTTCTCCATCATGGTGAATCTGACAGTGGAGACCAGTTCTCCATCATGGTGAGTCTGACAGTGGAGACCAGTTCTCCATCATGGTGAGTCTGACAGTGGAGACAAGAGTTCTCCATCATGGTGAGTCTGACAGTGGAGACCAGTTCTCCATCATGGTGGGTCTGACAGTGGAGACCAGTTCTCCATCATGGTGGGTCTGACAGTGGAGACAACAGTTCTCCATCATGGTGGGTCTGACAGTGGAGACCAGTTCTCCATCATGGTGGGTCTGACAGTGGAGACAACAGTTCTCCATCATGGTGAGTCTGGCAGTGGAGACAACAGTTCTCCATCATGGTGAGTCTGACAGTGGAGACCAGTTCTCCATCATGGTGGGTCTGACAGTGGAGATCAGTTCTCCATCATGGTGGGTCTGACAGTGGAGACAACAGTTCTCCATCATGGTGGGTCTGACAGTGGAGACCAGTTCTCCATCATGGTGGGTCTGACAGTGGAGACCAGTTCTCCATCATGGTGAGTCTGGCAGTGGAGACAACAGTTCTCCATCATGGTGAGTCTGGCAGTGGAGACCAGTTCTCCATCATGGTGAGTCTGGCAGTGGAGACAACAGTTCTCCATCATGGTGAGTCTGGCAGTGGAGACAACAGTTCTCCATCATGGTGGGTCTGACAGTGGAGACAACAGTTCTCCATCATTGTGAGTCTGACAGTGGAGACCAGTTCTCCATCATTGTGAGTCTGGCAGTGGAGACCAGTTCTCCATCATGGTGAGTCTGACAGTGGAGACCAGTTCTCCATCATTGTGAGTCTGGCAGTGGAGACAACAGTTCTCCATCATTGTGAGTCTGACAGTGGAGACCAGTTCTCCATCATGGTGAGTCTGACAGTGGAGACCAGTTCTCCATCATTGTGAGTCTGACAGTGGAGACAACAGTTCTCCATCATGGTGAGTCTGACAGTGGAGACCAGTTCTCCATCATGGTGAGTCTGACAGTGGAGACAGTTCTCCATCATTGTGAGTCTGACAGTGGAGACCAGTTCTCCATCATGGTGGGTCTGACAGTGGAGACAACAGTTCTCCATCATGGTGAGTCTGGCAGTGGAGACAACAGTTCTCCATCATGGTGAGTCTGACAGTGGAGACAACAGTTCTCCATCATGGTGAGTCTGGCAGTGGAGACAACAGTTCTCCATCATGGTGGGTCTGACAGTGGAGACAACAGTTCTCCATCATGGTGAGTCTGGCAGTGGAGACAACAGTTCTCCCTCATGGTGAGTCTGACAGTGGAGACCAGTTCTCCATCATTGTGAGTCTGGCAGTGGAGACCAGTTCTCCATCATTGTGAGTCTGACAGTGGAGACCAGTTCTCCATCATGGTGGGTCTGACAGTGGAGACAACAGTTCTCCATCATGGTGAGTCTGGCAGTGGAGACAACAGTTCTCCATCATGGTGAGTCTGGCAGTGGAGACAACAGTTCTCCATCATGGTGAGTCTGACAGTGGAGACCAGTTCTCCATCATTGTGAGTCTGGCAGTGGAGACAACAGTTCTCCATCATGGTGAGTCTGACAGTGGAGACAACAGTTCTCCATCATTGTGAGTCTGACAGTGGAGACCAGTTCTCCATCATTGTGAGTCTGGCAGTGGAGACAACAGTTCTCCATCATTGTGAGTCTGACAGTGGAGACCAGTTCTCCATCATTGTGAGTCTGGCAGTGGAGACAACAGTTCTCCATCATGGTGAGTCTGACAGTGGAGACCAGTTCTCCATCATGGTGGGTCTGACAGTGGAGACAACAGTTCTCCATCATGGTGGGTCTGGCAGTGGAGACAACAGTTCTCCATCATGGTGGGTCTGACAGTGGAGACAACAGTTCTCCATCATGGTGAGTCTGACAGTGGAGACAACAGTTCTCCATCATGGTGGGTCTGACAGTGGAGACAACAGTTCTCCATCATGGTGAGTCTGGCAGTGGAGACAACAGTTCTCCATCATTGTGAGTCTGGCAGTGGAGACAACAGTTCTCCATCATGGTGAGTCTGACAGTGGAGACAACAGTTCTCCATCATGGTGGGTCTGACAGTGGAGACAACAGTTCTCCATCATTGTGAGTCTGACAGTGGAGACCAGTTCTCCATCATTGTGAGTCTGGCAGTGGAGACAACAGTTCTCCATCATGGTGAGTCTGACAGTGGAGACAACAGTTCTCCATCATGGTGGGTCTGACAGTGGAGACAACAGTTCTCCATCATTGTGAGTCTGACAGTGGAGACCAGTTCTCCATCATTGTGAGTCTGGCAGTGGAGACAACAGTTCTCCATCATGGTGAGTCTGACAGTGGAGACAACAGTTCTCCATCATGGTGAGTCTGACAGTGGAGACAACAGTTCTCCATCATTGTGAGTCTGACAGTGGAGACCAGTTCTCCATCATTGTGAGTCTGGCAGTGGAGACAACAGTTCTCCATCATGGTGAGTCTGACAGTGGAGACAACAGTTCTCCATCATGGTGGGTCTGACAGTGGAGACCAGTTCTCCATCATGGTGAGTCTGACAGTGGAGACCAGTTCTCCATCATTGTGAGTCTGACAGTGGAGACAACAGTTCTCCATCATGGTGAGTCTGACAGTGGAGACCAGTTCTCCATCATGGTGAGTCTGACAGTGGAGACAACAGTTCTCCATCATGGTGAGTCTGGCAGTGGAGACAACAGTTCTCCATCATGGTGGGTCTGACAGTGGAGACAACAGTTCTCCATCATGGTGAGTCTGACAGTGGAGACCAGTTCTCCATCATGGTGAGTCTGACAGTGGAGACAACAGTTCTCCATCATGGTGAGTCTGACAGTGGAGACAACAGTTCTCCATCATGGTGAGTCTGACAGTGGAGACCAGTTCTCCATCATGGTGAGTCTGGCAGTGGAGACCAGTTCTCCATCATGGTGAGTCTGACAGTGGAGACAACAGTTCTCCATCATGGTGGGTCTGACAGTGGAGACAACAGTTCTCCATCATGGTGGGTCTGACAGTGGAGACAACAGTTCTCCATCATGGTGGGTCTGACAGTGGAGACAACAGTTCTCCATCATGGTGAGTCTGACAGTGGAGACAACAGTTCTCCATCATGGTGGGTCTGACAGTGGAGACAACAGTTCTCCATCATGGTGGGTCTGACAGTGGAGACAACAGTTCTCCATCATGGTGGGTCTGACAGTGGAGACAACAGTTCTCCATCATGGTGGGTCTGACAGTGGAGACAACAGTTCTCCATCATGGTGGGTCTGACAGTGGAGACAACAGTTCTCCATCATGGTGGGTCTGACAGTGGAGACAACAGTTCTCCATCATGGTGGGTCTGACAGTGGAGACAACAGTTCTCCATCATGGTGGGTCTGACAGTGGAGACAACAGTTCTCCATCATGGTGGGTCTGACAGTGGAGACAACAGTTCTCCATCATGGTGGGTCTGACAGTGGAGACAACAGTTCTCCATCATGGTGGGTCTGACAGTGGAGACAACAGTTCTCCATCATGGTGAGTCTGACAGTGGAGACCAGTTCTCCATCATGGTGAGTCTGACAGTGGAGACCAGTTCTCCATCATGGTGAGTCTGACAGTGGAGACAACAGTTCTCCATCATGGTGAGTCTGACAGTGGAGACAACAGTTCTCCATCATGGTGAGTCTGACAGTGGAGACCAGTTCTCCATCATGGTGAGTCTGACAGTGGAGACCAGTTCTCCATCATGGTGAGTCTGACAGTGGAGACCAGTTCTCCATCATGGTGAGTCTGACAGTGGAGACCAGTTCTCCATCATGGTGAGTCTGACAGTGGAGACCAGTTCTCCATCATGGTGAGTCTGACAGTGGAGACAACAGTTCTCCATCATGGTGAGTCTGACAGTGGAGACAACAGTTCTCCATCATGGTGGGTCTGACAGTGGAGACAACAGTTCTCCATCATGGTGAGTCTGACAGTGGAGACAACAGTTCTCCATCATGGTGAGTCTGACAGTGGAGACCAGTTCTCCATCATGGTGAGTCTGGCAGTGGAGACAACAGTTCTCCATCATGGTGGGTCTGACAGTGGAGACAACAGTTCTCCATCATGGTGGGTCTGACAGTGGAGACAACAGTTCTCCATCATGGTGGGTCTGACAGTGGAGACAACAGTTCTCCATCATGGTGGGTCTGACAGTGGAGACAACAGTTCTCCATCATGGTGGGTCTGACAGTGGAGACAACAGTTCTCCATCATGGTGGGTCTGACAGTGGAGACAACAGTTCTCCATCATGGTGGGTCTGACAGTGGAGACAACAGTTCTCCATCATGGTGAGTCTGACAGTGGAGACAACAGTTCTCCATCATGGTGGGTCTGACAGTGGAGACCAGTTCTCCATCATGGTGGGTCTGACAGTGGAGACAACAGTTCTCCATCATGGTGGGTCTGACAGTGGAGACCAGTTCTCCATCATGGTGGGTCTGACAGTGGAGACAACAGTTCTCCATCATGGTGGGTCTGACAGTGGAGACAACAGTTCTCCATCATGGTGGGTCTGACAGTGGAGACAACAGTTCTCCATCATGGTGGGTCTGACAGTGGAGACAACAGTTCTCCATCATGGTGGGTCTGACAGTGGAGACAACAGTTCTCCATCATGGTGGGTCTGACAGTGGAGACAACAGTTCTCCATCATGGTGGGTCTGACAGTGGAGACAACAGTTCTCCATCATGGTGGGTCTGACAGTGGAGACAACAGTTCTCCATCATGGTGGGTCTGACAGTGGAGACCAGTTCTCCATCATGGTGGGTCTGACAGTGGAGACAACAGTTCTCCATCATGGTGAGTCTGACAGTGGAGACCAGTTCTCCATCATGGTGAGTCTGACAGTGGAGACAAGAGTTCTCCATCATGGTGAGTCTGACAGTGGAGACCAGTTCTCCATCATGGTGAGTCTGACAGTGGAGACCAGTTCTCCATCATGGTGAGTCTGACAGTGGAGACAAGAGTTCTCCATCATGTTGAGTCTGACAGTGGAGACCAGTTCTCCATCATGGTGGGTCTGACAGTGGAGACCAGTTCTCCATCATGGTGGGTCTGACAGTGGAGACAACAGTTCTCCATCATGGTGGGTCTGACAGTGGAGACCAGTTCTCCATCATGGTGAGTCTGGCAGTGGAGACAACAGTTCTCCATCATGGTGAGTCTGACAGTGGAGACCAGTTCTCCATCATGGTGAGTCTGGCAGTGGAGACAACAGTTCTCCATCATGGTGAGTCTGACAGTGGAGACAACAGTTCTCCATCATGGTGAGTCTGACAGTGGAGACAACAGTTCTCCATCATGGTGAGTCTGACAGTGGAGACAACAGTTCTCCATCATGGTGAGTCTGACAGTGGAGACAACAGTTCTCCATCATGGTGGGTCTGACAGTGGAGACCAGTTCTCCATCATGGTGAGTCTGGCAGTGGAGACAACAGTTCTCCATCATGGTGAGTCTGACAGTGGAGACCAGTTCTCCATCATGGTGAGTCTGGCAGTGGAGACAACAGTTCTCCATCATGGTGAGTCTGACAGTGGAGACAACAGTTCTCCATCATGGTGAGTCTGGCAGTGGAGACAACAGTTCTCCATCATGGTGAGTCTGACAGTGGAGACCAGTTCTCCATCATGGTGGGTCTGACAGTGGAGACCAGTTCTCCATCATGGTGGGTCTGACAGTGGAGACAACAGTTCTCCATCATGGTGGGTCTGACAGTGGAGACAACAGTTCTCCATCATGGTGGGTCTGACAGTGGAGACAACAGTTCTCCATCATGGTGGGTCTGACAGTGGAGACCAGTTCTCCATCATGGTGAGTCTGGCAGTGGAGACAACAGTTCTCCATCATGGTGAGTCTGGCAGTGGAGACAACAGTTCTCCATCATGGTGAGTCTGGCAGTGGAGACAACAGTTCTCCATCATGGTGAGTCTGGCAGTGGAGACAACAGTTCTCCATCATGGTGAGTCTGACAGTGGAGACAACAGTTCTCCATCATGGTGAGTCTGGCAGTGGAGACAACAGTTCTCCATCATGGTGAGTCTGACAGTGGAGACAACAGTTCTCCATCATGGTGAGTCTGGCAGTGGAGACCAGTTCTCCATCATGGTGAGTCTGACAGTGGAGACCAGTTCTCCATCATTGTGAGTCTGGCAGTGGAGACAACAGTTCTCCATCATGGTGAGTCTGGCAGTGGAGACAACAGTTCTCCATCATGGTGGGTCTGACAGTGGAGACCAGTTCTCCATCATTGTGAGTCTGGCAGTGGAGACCAGTTCTCCATCATGGTGAGTCTGACAGTGGAGACCAGTTCTCCATCATTGTGAGTCTGGCAGTGGAGACCAGTTCTCCATCATTGTGAGTCTGGCAGTGGAGACCAGTTCTCCATCATGGTGAGTCTGACAGTGGAGACAACAGTTCTCCATCATTGTGAGTCTGACAGTGGAGACCAGTTCTCCATCATTGTGAGTCTGGCAGTGGAGACCAGTTCTCCATCATGGTGAGTCTGACAGTGGAGACCAGTTCTCCATCATTGTGAGTCTGGCAGTGGAGACAACAGTTCTCCATCATTGTGAGTCTGACAGTGGAGACCAGTTCTCCATCATGGTGAGTCTGACAGTGGAGACCAGTTCTCCATCATTGTGAGTCTGACAGTGGAGACAACAGTTCTCCATCATTGTGAGTCTGACAGTGGAGACCAGTTCTCCATCATGGTGAGTCTGACAGTGGAGACCAGTTCTCCATCATTGTGAGTCTGACAGTGGAGACCAGTTCTCCATCATGGTGGGTCTGACAGTGGAGACAACAGTTCTCCATCATGGTGAGTCTGGCAGTGGAGACAACAGTTCTCCATCATGGTGAGTCTGACAGTGGAGACCAGTTCTCCATCATTGTGAGTCTGACAGTGGAGACCAGTTCTCCATCATGGTGAGTCTGACAGTGGAGACCAGTTCTCCATCATTGTGAGTCTGACAGTGGAGACCAGTTCTCCATCATGGTGGGTCTGACAGTGGAGACAACAGTTCTCCATCATGGTGAGTCTGACAGTGGAGACAACAGTTCTCCATCATGGTGAGTCTGACAGTGGAGACAACAGTTCTCCATCATGGTGAGTCTGACAGTGGAGACAACAGTTCTCCATCATTGTGAGTCTGACAGTGGAGACAACAGTTCTCCATCATTGTGAGTCTGACAGTGGAGACAACAGTTCTCCATCATGGTGAGTCTGGTAGTGGAGACAACAGTTCTCCATCATGGTGAGTCTGGCAGTGGAGACAACAGTTCTCCATCATGGTGAGTCTGACAGTGGAGACAACAGTTCTCCATCATGGTGAGTCTGACAGTGGAGACAACAGTTCTCCATCATGGTGAGTCTGACAGTGGAGACAACAGTTCTCCATCATGGTGAGTCTGACAGTGGAGACCAGTTCTCCATCATTGTGAGTCTGACAGTGGAGACCAGTTCTCCATCATGGTGGGTCTGGCAGTGGAGACCAGTTCTCCATCATGGTGAGTCTGACAGTGGAGACAACAGTTCTCCATCATGGTGAGTCTGGCAGTGGAGACAACAGTTCTCCATCATGGTGAGTCTGGCAGTGGAGACAACAGTTCTCCATCATGGTGAGTCTGGCAGTGGAGACCAGTTCTCCATCATGGTGAGTCTGGCAGTGGAGACAACAGTTCTCCATCATGGTGAGTCTGACAGTGGAGACAACAGTTCTCCATCATGGTGAGTCTGGCAGTGGAGACCAGTTCTCCATCATGGTGAGTCTGGCAGTGGAGACAACAGTTCTCCATCATGGTGAGTCTGACAGTGGAGACAACAGTTCTCCATCATGGTGAGTCTGGCAGTGGAGACAACAGTTCTCCATCATGGTGAGTCTGGCAGTAGCCCAATCGGCCATTATTATCCTTAGAATAATTTAAAAAATATATATCTGTAAAATGACATAGGTTCGAGTCCTCGGCTAGTCGCAGTGTTGTTATTGATTAATTCCACTTGGTATTGTGGTTACAATAATGTATATATCCTGCTCGTGGAGGCTAGTACACCAAACAGGGAGTAGAATGAAATTAGCTAAGAGGCGCCCGCACCACTGTATGTCCTCGGATCACAGTAAATCACCAAGCTCTTCTGGGTGTGTGATTCTTGTAGCATTGAGAGGCCCAGTGAGTGTCAAGTGATTTTCGCTCACTATGAGGCAGGCCAAAACGACATGGGGTCGAGTCCTCTTCTAGTCGCAGTGTTCTTACTGATATATATATATTGGCAGTTTGGAGGGATATGTTGTGTATCTCTATACGTATATGCTTCTAAACTGTTGTATTCTGGGCACCTCTGCAAAAGCAGTGATAATGTGTGAGTGTGGTGAAAGTGTTGAATGATGATGAAAGTATTTTCTTTTTGGGGATTTTCTTTCTTTTTTTGGGGTCACCCTGCCTCGGTGGGAAACGACCAACTTGTTGAAAATATATAATATATATATATATATATATATATATATATATATATATATATATATATATATATATATATATATATATATATATATATATATATATATATATATATATATATATATATATATATATATATTGTGTGTGTATACACATAATGTAAGTCTGTTTTTAAATTTGTTTTTTCCCCTCTGATGGTTCACTAATTTTCGCCTCTCTTTTCTTCTCATTGAATTAGCCTCACATTCCCTTATTCGTTAAATCATCTTTTTACTTGTCTTGCCCGACCTGCATTAAGCTCAGAGACTTGTTTGCTTCATTATTGCCTTTTTTTCCCTCTTGTAGTCCTTGGTAGGATTCAAGCAAGTTTACTCTTACGCTTTTATTCACTCTTAGACTGACTGAACATTGTTCTTTTAAGTTGTGTCATGGGATTTATATTTCCTCACTCTATGGTAATAATGGCGGTGTTGACATTATGATTGTGTGTTTATTGTAACTGTTGCAATGACTGCACGGTTATTGTGCCTGTTTGGTCATTGTGACTGTGTGGTTATTGTATCTGTGTAATTATTATGACTGTGATTATTGTGACTGTGTGGTTATTGTGACTGTGTGGATCTTGTGACTGTGTGGTTATTGTGACTGTGTGGTTATTGTGTCTGTGCGATTATTGTGGCTGTGTGATTATTGTGTCTGTGTGGTCATTATGATTGTGTGGTTATTGTGACTGTGTGGTTATTGTGACTGTGTGGTTATTGTGACTGTGTGGTTATTGTGACTGTTTGGTTCTTGTGACTGTGTGGTTATTGTGACTATGTGGTAATTGTGACTGCTTTTTTATTGTGCCTGTGTGGTTATTGTGATTGTGTAATTATTGTGACTGTGTGGTTATTGTGACTGTGTGGTTCTTGTGACTGTGTGGTTCTTGTGACTGTGTGGTTATTGTGACTGTGTGGTTATTGTGACTGTGTGGTTATTGTGACTGTGTGGTTATTGTGACTGTGTGGATCTTGTGTCAGCGTGGTTGCTGTGAGTAATCTTATTATGACTGGTAATAATATTTTATTATGACTATGGTTATTATGACTATGGTTAGGTTAGGTTAGGTAAAGTTCGTCAGGAAACAGGACAAGTGTTTCTTGATTCGGGTCTTAGTCATATGATGACCCGCAGCTGGAGCCTTTGGTCATCTGACCGAGGCCTTCCGATGGCTTACTCGTCCACCCCTTTACAAATTATGGTTTTGATTATAGTAAATTATCAAATTCTTCTTGCAGGTGTGCTAATAAGTCTGGGATAAGAACCGTGAAGAACCGTGTAGGGCTGAACAGCACCACGGAGGCCAAGTTAGTCTTTATGACCGAATGTGTACAGAATTTTATCAAGCTCTACACACAGGTAAACGTTGTCTCAATAAAAGCTTTTGCTCTATACTTGTGTGTTTTTTAAGGGGCACGTCAGTTCCCGTTTTCCAATAATATGTTATTTTTCCCCTATAATCTACCTGATCCATAATTGCTATCGTATATTTGCTTTGTCTGCTTTAGTAAGATGAAGTCTAGGACCTCTCCTTCCAATTGTGCTACAGATGGTAATTATGGACAAGGTAGAATTTTTTTTATTAACACGTCGGCCGTCTTCCACCAAGGCAGGGTGGCCCGAGAAAGAAAAACTTTCATCATCATTCACTCCATCACTATCTTGCTAGAGGCGCACTTACACTACAGTTATAAAACTGCAAAATTAATACCCCTCCTTCAGAGTGCAGACACTGTACTTCCCATCTCCAGGACTTAAGTCCGCCCTGCCGGTTTCCCTGAATCTCTTAATAAATGTTATCTTGCTCACACTCCAACAGCACGTCAAGTCCTCAAGTCCTAAAAACCGTTTGTCTCCATTCACTCCTATCTAACACGTTCACGCATGCTAACCCTCCTTTACCCCTTCCCTCCAACCTTTCCTAGGACGACCCCTACCCCGCCTTCCCTCCACTACAGATTTATACACTCTCGAAGTCATTCTATTTTGTTCCATCATCTCGACACGTCCCAACTACCTCAACAACCCCTCCTCAGCCCTCTGGATAATAGTTTTGGTAATCCCGCACCTCCTCCTAATTTCCAAACTACATATTTTCTACATTATGTTCACACCACACATTGCCCTCAGACATGACAGTTCCACTGCCTCCAGCCTTCTGCTTGCTGCAGCATTCATCACCCATGCTTCACACCCATATAAGAGCGTTGGTATAACTACACTCCCAGACATTCCCCTCTTTGCTTCCATTGACAAAGTTCTTTGTCTCCACAGACTCCTAAGTGCACCATTCATCTTTTTACCCTAATCAATTCTATGATTCACCTAGTCTTTCATAAAACCATCCACTGACACGTCCACTCCTAAATATGTGAATACATTCACCTCCTCCATACTCTCTCTCTCCATTCTGATATCCAATCTTTCGTTAGCTACTTTTTTGTTATCCTCATCACCTTACTCTTTCCTATATTCACTTTTAATTTTCTTCTTTTATATACCCTTCCAAACTCATCCACCAACCTCTGCAACTTCTCTTCAGAATCTCCCAAAAGCACAGTGTCATCAGCAAAGAGCAACTGTGACAACTCCCACTTTGTGTTAGAATTTTTTTTATCTTTTAACCCCACACCTCTTGCCAATACCCGAGCATTCACTTCTCTTACAACCCCATATACCTGGAGTATACCTGGAGATAGTTTCGGGAGTCAACGCCCCCGCAGCTCGGTCTGAGACCAGGCCTAGTGGTGGATCAGGGTCTTATCAACCAAGTTATTACTGATCACCACACGCAAACTGACGTTCGAACCACAGCCCGGCTGGTCAGGTACTGACTTTAGTTGCCTGTCCAGTGCCTTCTTGAAGACAGCCAGCGGTCTATTGGTAATCCCCTTTATGTATGCTGGGAGGTAACTGAACAGTCTTGGGCCCCTGACTTATTGTGTTGTCTGTCAGTGTACTCGTGGCCTCCCTGCTTTTCATTGGAGGTATGTTGCATCTCATGCCGAGTCTTTTGCATTCAAAGGGAGTGATTTTCGTGTGAAAGTTTGGTACTAATCCCTCTAGGATTTTCCAAGTGAATGTTATCATGTATCTCCCTCGCCTACGTTTCAGAGAATATAAATCAAGGGTCTTCAACCGTTCCAGTATTTTATGTGCCTTATCGTACTTAGGTGTGCTGTGAAAGTTCTTTGTACACTCTCTAGGCCAGCAATTTCGCCTGCCTTGAAGCGGGCAGTTAGTGTACAGCAGCATTCCAGCCTAAAGAGAACAAACGATTTGAAGAGAATCATCATAGGCTTGGCGTCCCTAGTTTGAAGGTTCTCATTATCCATCCTATTTTTTTCTAACAGATGCGGTAGATACATTATTTGGTCTTTGAAGGCGAGGTCCTCCGACATTATCACTCCCAGGTCCTTCACATCACTTTTTCACTCTATTCTATGTTTAGAATTTGTTGCATACCCTGATACAGTTTTAATTTCCTCAAGTTTTCCATATCTGAGTAGTTGAAATTTCTCTTCATTGAATTTCACATTGTTTTGAGAGGCCCATTTAAAGATTTGATTGATGTCCGCTTAGAGTCTCGCGGTGTCTTCGATGGAGGACACTGTCACGGCAGTTCGGGTGTCATCCCCCAAGGAAGAATCGGAGCTATGGCTTACATCTCTGTGTAAGTCAGATATGGGATGGGAGAGAGTACTGTGCCTTGTGGAGCAGAGCTTTTCACCGTAGCTGCCTCAGACTTTACTCTGTTTACTATCACTATTTGTGTTCTATTTTTCAGGAAGATATAGATCCATCTTCCAGTTTTTCCTGTTATTCTTTATCACGCATTTTGTGCGCTATTACGCCATGGTCACACTTGTCGAAGGCTTTTGCAAAGTCTGTGCATATTACATCTGCATTTTGTTTATCCTCTATAGCATCCAGGACCTTGTCATAGTGGTCCAGTAGCTGGGACAGGCTAAACCCGTGTTGCCCTGGGTTGTGTAACTGATGGGTATCTAGGTGGTTTGAGATTTTGCTTTTCAGAACCTTTTCAAAGATTTTTATGATATGTGATGTTAGTGGTATCTGTTTGTAGTTCTTTGCAATTACTTTACTGTCATCTTTGTAGCGTGGGGTTATGTCTGTTGTTTTTGAGTGTGGGATTACCCCTGTACCCATGCTCCCTTTCCAGAGAATGCTGAAGGCACGTGACAGGGACTTCATGCAGTTCTTGATGAACACGGAGTTCCATGAGTCCGGGTCTGGAGCATGTCATTTATTGCCTTTTGAAAGTCTTGTGGTGTTAGAATAATATCAGAGATTTTTAAAATGACCAAATTTTGGGTCTCGTTCATAAAGAATTCATTTGGATTGTCGATCCATAGTTTGGGTAACGGCTCACTGAACAACCACGGTGACATTACACCTACTTTTACTGGGAAATAATCTCCCTCTCTCCCTCACTATCCTCGTAAAAATTCTTCACTGCTCTCAGTAACCTACGTCCTATTCCATACATTTGCAACTTCTGCCACATTGCCTCCCTATCCACCCTGTCATACACCTTTTCCAAATCCATAAATGCCACAAAAACTTCTTAATCCTTATGTTTCACTGTAAACACTTGGTCGACACACTCCCTACCTTTCCTAAAACCTCCTTGTTCATCTGCTATCCTACTCTCCGTCTTACTCTCATTTTTTTTTCAATATTAACTCTACCATACACTTAACCAAGTATACTCAACAGACTTATTCCCCTATAATTTTTGCACTCTCTTTTGTTCCCTTTGCCTTTATACAAAGGAACTATGCATGCTCTCTACCAGTCCCTAAGTACCTTACCCTCTTCCATACATTTATTAAATAAAAACACTACCCACTCCAAAACTACATCCCCACCTGCTTTTAATATTTCTATCGTTATTCCATCAATCCCAGCTGCCTTGCAACTTTTCCTCCAAGGTAGATTATTGGGGGAAAATAAACATGATATTAGGAGACAGAGAAACTCTTAAGTGATTTATTTACCGTTGCTTAGCTTACTTAGGTGTTGTTATATAAATGGACACATTATTAATATAATCAAAGGGGAAGCGCTAAACCCGTAGGATTATACAGCGCCCGGGGGGGGGGGATGTGGAAGGCATTCAGGCTTAATTCGGGGAACTGGAGCACAGATCCAATTCCCTAAATCAAGAGCCCCTCACCAACATCAAGGAACCTTCCATGAGGGATTAAATGGACACAGATTCAAATAATGTGACATAATTATCTTCTATTACATAGTTTTCTTTGCAAAAATAATATATTGTCTTTCATATTAATCGTTAAAACAAAAAATAAAAAAGAGGAAACGAAGCGACTTTTCAGCGTTACGACACGACGACGGCTCCTTGTAACTAGTTGTTAGTGGCTCCTTGTAACTAGTTGTTAGTGGCTCCTTGTAACTAGTTGTTAGTGGCTCCTTGTAACTAGTTGTTAGTGGCTCCTTGTAACTAGTTGTTAGTGGCTCCTTGTAACTAGTTGTTAGTGGCTCCTTGTAACTAGTTGTTAGTGGCTCCTTGTAACTAGTTGTTAGTGGCTCCTTGTAACTAGTTGTTAGTGGCTCCTTGCAACTAGTTGTTAGTGGCTAGTTGTTAGTGGTAACTAGTTGTTAGTGGCTCCTTGCAACTAGTTGTTAGTGGCTCCTTGTAACTAGTTGTTAGTGGCTCCTTGCAACTAGTTGTTAGTGGCTCCTTGTAACTAGTTGTTAGTGGCTCCTTGCAACTAGTTGTTAGTGGCTCCTTGCAACTAGTTGTTAGTGGCTCCTTGTAACTAGTTGTTAGTGGCTCCTTGTAACTAGTTGTTAGTGGCTCCTTGTAACTAGTTGTTAGTGGCTCCTTGTAACTAGTTGTTAGTGGCTCCTTGTAACTAGTTGTTAGTGGCTCCTTGTAACTAGTTGTTAGTGGCTCCTTGTAACTAGTTGTTAGTGGCTCCTTGTAACTAGTTGTTAGTGGCTCCTTGCAACTAGTTGTTAGTGGCTCCTTGTAACTAGTTGTTAGTGGCTCCTTGTAACTAGTTGTTAGTGGCTCCTTGTAACTAGTTGTTAGTGGCTCCTTGCAACTAGTTGTTAGTGGCTCCTTGTAACTAGTTGTTAGTGGCTCCTTGTAACTAGTTGTTAGTGGCTCCTTGTAACTAGTTGTTAGTGGCTCCTTGCAACTAGTTGTTAGTGGCTCATTGCAACTAGTTGTTAGTGGCTCCTTGTAACTAGTTGTTAGTGGCTCCTTGTAACTAGTTGTTAGTGGCTCCTTGTAACTAGTTGTTAGTGGCTCCTTGTAACTAGTTGTTAGTGGCTCCTTGTAACTAGTTGTTAGTGGCTCCTTGTAACTAGTTGTTAGTGGCTCCTTGTAACTAGTTGTTAGTGGCTCCTTGCAACTAGTTGTTAGTGGCTCCTTGTAACTAGTTGTTAGTGGCTCCTTGTAACTAGTTGTTAGTGGCTCCTTGCAACTAGTTGTTAGTGGCTCCTTGCAACTAGTTGTTAGTGGCTCCTTGCAACTAGTTGTTAGTGGCTCCTTGTAACTAGTTGTTAGTGGCTCCTTGCAACTAGTTGTTAGTGGCTCCTTGTAACTAGTTGTTAGTGGCTCCTTGTAACTAGTTGTTAGTGGCTCCTTGCAACTAGTTGTTAGTGGCTCCTTGCAACTAGTTGTTAGTGGCTCCTTGCAACTAGTTGTTAGTGGCTCCTTGCAACTAGTTGTTAGTGGCTCCTTGCAACTAGTTGTTAGTGGTTCCTTGCAACTAGTTGTTAGTGGTTCCTTGCAACTAGTTGTTAGTGGCTCCTTGCAACTAGTTGTTAGTGGCTCCTTGCAACTAGTTGTTAGTGGCTCCTTGCAACTAGTTGTTAGTTCTTGCAACTAGTGGCTCCTTGCAACTAGTTGTTAGTGGCTCCTTGCAACTAGTTGTTAGTGGCTCCTTGCAACTAGTTGTTAGTGGCTCCTTGCAACTAGTTGTTAGTGGCTCCTTGCAACTAGTTGTTAGTGGCTCCTTGCAACTAGTTGTTAGTGGTTCCTTGCAACTAGTTGTTAGTGGCTCCTTGCAACTAGTTGTTAGTGGCTCCTTGCAACTAGTTGTTAGTGGCTCCTTGCAACTAGTTGTTAGTGGCTCCTTGCAACTAGTTGTTAGTGGCTCCTTGCAACTAGTTGTTAGTGGCTCCTTGCAACTAGTTGTTAGTGGCTCCTTGCAACTAGTTGTTAGTGGCTTCTTGCAACTAGTTGTTAGTGGCTCCTTGCAACTAGTTGTTAGTGGCTCCTTGCAACTAGTTGTTAGTGGCTCCTTGCAACTAATTGTTAGTGGCGCCTTGCAACTAGTTGTTAGTGGCTCCTTGCAACTAGTTGCTAGTGGCTCCTTGCAACTAGTTGTTAGTGGCTCCTTGCAACTAGTTGTTAGTGGCTCCTTGCAACTAGTTGTTAGTGGCTCCTTGCAACTAGTTGTTAGTGGCTCCTTGCAACTAGTTGTTAGTGGCTCCTTGCAACTAGTTGTTAGTGGCTCCTTGCAACTAGTTGTTAGTGGCTCCTTGCAACTAGTTGTTAGTGGCTCCTTGCAACTAGTTGTTAGTGGCTCCTTGCAACTAGTTGTTAGTGGCTCCTTGCAACTAGTTGTTAGTGGCTCCTTGCAACTAGTTGTTAGTGGCTCCTTGCAACTAGTTGTTAGTGGCTCCTTGCAACTAGTTGTTAGTGGCTCCTTGCAACTAGTTGTTAGTGGCTTCTTGCAACTAGTTGTTAGTGGCTCCTTGCAACTAGTTGTTAGTGGCTCCTTGCAACTAGTTGTTAGTGGCTCCTTGCAACTAGTTGTTAGTGGCTCCTTGCAACTAGTTGTTAGTGGCTCCTTGCAACTAGTTGTTAGTGGCTCCTTGCAACTAGTTGTTAGTGGCTCCTTGCAACTAGTTGTTAGTGGCTCCTTGCAACTAGTTGTTAGTGGCTCCTTGCAACTAGTTGTTAGTGGCTCCTTGCAACTAGTTGTTAGTGGCTCCTTGCAACTAGTTGTTAGTGGCTCCTTGCAACTAGTTGTTAGTGGCTCCTTGCAACTAGTTGTTAGTGGCTCCTTGCAACTAGTTGTTAGTGGCTCCTTGCAACTAGTTGTTAGTGGCTCCTTGCAACTAGTTGTTAGTGGCTCCTTGCAACTAGTTGTTAGTGGCTCCTTGCAACTAGTTGTTAGTGGCTCCTTGCAACTAGTTGTTAGTGGCTCCTTGCAACTAGTTGTTAGTGGCTCCTTGCAACTAGTTGTTAGTGGCTCCTTGCAACTAGTTGTTAGTGGCTCCTTGCAACTAGTTGTTAGTGGCTCCTTGCAACTAGTTGTTAGTGGCTCCTTGCAACTAGTTGTTAGTGGCTCCTTGCAACTAGTTGTTAGTGGCTCCTTGCAACTAGTTGTTAGTGGCTCCTTGCAACTAGTTGTTAGTGGCTCCTTGCAACTAGTTGTTAGTGGCTCCTTGCAACTAGTTGTTAGTGGCTCCTTGCAACTAGTTGTTAGTGGCTCCTTGCAACTAGTTAGTGGCTCCTTGCAACTAGTTGTTAGTGGCTCCTTGCAACTAGTTGTTAGTGGCTCCTTGCAACTAGTTGTTTGTGGCTCCTTGCAACTAGTTGTTAGTGGCTCCTTGCAACTAGCTCCTTCCTTTGTGCAACTAGTTGTTAGTGGCTCCTTGTAACTAGTTGTTAGTGGTTAGTGGTTCCTTGCAACTAGTTGTTAGTGGCTCCTTGCAACTAGTTGTTAGTGGCTCCTTGCAACTAGTTGTTAGTGGCTCCTTGCAACTAGTTGTTAGTGGCTCCTTGCAACTAGTTGTTAGTGGCTCCTTGCAACTAGTTGTTAGTGGCTCCTTGCAACTAGTTGTTAGTGGCTCCTTGCAACTAGTTGTTAGTGGCTCCTTGCAACTAGTTGTTAGTGGCTCCTTGCAACTAGTTGTTAGTGGCTCCTTGCAACTAGTTGTTAGTGGCTCCTTGCAACTAGTTGTTAGTGGCTCCTTGCAACTAGTTGTTAGTGGCTCCTTGCAACTAGTTGTTAGTGGCTCCTTGCAACTAGTTGTTAGTGGCTCCTTGCAACTAGTTGTTAGTGGCTCCTTGCAACTAGTTGTTAGTGGCTCCTTGCAACTAGTTGTTAGTGGCTCCTTGCAACTAGTTGTTAGTGGCTCCTTGCAACTAGTTGTTAGTGGCTCCTTGCAACTAGTTGTTAGTGGCTCCTTGCAACTAGTTGTTAGTGGCTCCTTGCAACTAGTTGTTAGTGGCTCCTTGCAACTAGTTGTTAGTGGCTCCTTGCAACTAGTTGTTAGTGGCTCCTTGCAACTAGTTGTTAGTGGCTCCTTGCAACTAGTTGTTAGTGGCTCCTTGCAACTAGTTGTTAGTGGCTCCTTGCAACTAGTTGTTAGTGGCTCCTTGCAACTAGTTGTTAGTGGCTCCTTGCAACTAGTTGTTAGTGGCTCCTTGCAACTAGTTGTTAGTGGCTCCTTGCAACTAGTTGTTAGTGGCTCCTTGCAACTAGTTGTTAGTGGCTCCTTGCAACTAGTTGTTAGTGGCTCCTTGCAACTAGTTGTTAGTGGCTCCTTGCAACTAGTTGTTAGTGGCTCCTTGCAACTAGTTGTTAGTGGCTAGTTGTTAGTCCTTGCAAGTAGTTGTTAGTGGCTCCTTGCAACTAGTTGTTAGTGGCTCCTTGCAACTAGTTGTTAGTGGCTCCTTGCAACTAGTTGTTAGTGGCTCCTTGCAACTAGTTGTTAGTGGCTCCTTGCAACTAGTTGTTAGTGGCTCCTTGCAACTAGTTGTTAGTGGCGCCTTGCAACTAGTTGTTAGTGGCTCCTTGCAAATAGTTGTCAGAGGCTCCTTGCAACTAGTTGTTAGTGGCTCCTTGCAACTAGTTGTTAGTGGCTCATTGCAACTAGTTGTTAGTGGCTCCTTGCAACTAGTTGTTAGTGGCTCCTTGCAACTAGTTGTTAGTGGCTCCTTGCAACTAGTTGTTAGTGGCACCTTGCAACGAGTTGCTCCTTGCAACTAGTTGTTAGTGGCTCCTTGCAACTAGTTGTTAGTGGCTCCTTGCAACTAGTTGTTAGTGGCTCCTTGCAACTAGTTGTTAGTGGCTCCTTGCAACTAGTTGTTAGTGGCTCCTTGCAACTAGTTGTTAGTGGCTCCTTGCAACTAGTTGTTAGTGGCTCCTTGCAACTAGTTGTTAGTGGCTCCTTGCAACTAGTTGTTAGTGGCTCCTTGCAACTAGTTGTTAGTGGCTCCTTGCAACTAGTTGTTAGTGGCTCCTTGCAACTAGTTGTTAGTGGCTCCTTGCAACTAGTTGTTAGTGGCTCCTTGCAACTAGTTGTTAGTGGCTCCTTGCAACTAGTTGTTAGTGGCTCCTTGCAACTAGTTGTTAGTGGCTCCTTGCAACTAGTTGTTAGTGGCTCCTTGCAACTAGTTGTTAGTGGCTCCTTGCAACTAGTTGTTAGTGGCTCCTTGCAACTAGTTGTTAGTGGCTCCTTGCAACTAGTTGTTAGTGGCTCCTTGCAACTAGTTGTTAGTGGCTCCTTGCAACTAGTTGTTAGTGGCTCCTTGCAACTAGTTGTTAGTGGCTCCTTGCAACTAGTTGTTAGTGGCTCCTTGCAACTAGTTGTTAGTGGCTCCTTGCAACTAGTTGTTAGTGGCTCCTTGCAACTAGTTGTTAGTGGCTCCTTGCAACTAGTTGTTAGTGGCTCCTTGCAACTAGTTGTTATAGGCTCCTTGCAACTAGTTGTTAGTGGCTCCTTGCAACTAGTTGTTAGTGGCTCCTTGCAACTAGTTGTTAGTGGCTCCTTGCAACTAGTTGTTAGTGGCTCCTTGCAACTAGTTGTTAGTGGCTCCTTGCAACTAGTTGTTAGTGGCTCCTTGCAACTAGTTGTTAGTGGCTCCTTGCAACTAGTTGTTAGTGGCTCCTTGCAACTAGTTGTTAGTGGCTCCTTGCAACTAGTTGTTAGTGGCTCCTTGCAACTAGTTGTTAGTGGCTCCTTGCAACTAGTTGTTAGTGGCTCCTTGCAACTAGTTGTTAGTGGCTCCTTGCAACTAGTTGTTAGTGGCTCCTTGCACCTAGTTGTTAGTGGCTCCTTGCAACTAGTTGTTACTGGCTCCTTGCACCTAGTTGTTAGTGGCTCCTTGCTACTAGTTGTTAGTGGCTCCTTGCAACTAGTTGTTAGTGGCTCCTTGCAACTAGTTGTTAGTGGCTCCTTGCAACTAGTTGTTAGTGGCTCCTCCTTGCAACTAGTTGTTAGTGGCTCCTTGCAACTAGTTGTTAGTGGCTCCTTGCAACTAGTTGTTAGTGGCTCCTTGCAACTAGTTGTTAGTGGCTCCTTGCAACTAGTTGTTAGTGGCTCCTTGCAACTAGTTGTTTGCTTAGTGGCTCCTTGCAACTAGTTGTTAGTGGCTCCTTGCAACTAGTTGTTAGTGGCTCCTTGCAACTAGTTGTTAGTGGCTCCTTGCAACTAGTTGTTAGTGGCTCCTTGCAACTAGTTGTTAGTGGCTCCTTGCAACTAGTTGTTAGTGGCTCCTTGCAACTAGTTGTTAGTGGCTCCTTGCAACTAGTTGTTAGTGGCTCCTTGCAACTAGTTGTTAGTGGCTCCTTGCAACTAGTTGTTAGTGGCTCCTTGCAACTAGTTGTTAGTGGCTCCTTGCAACTAGTTGTTAGTGGCTCCTTGCAACTAGTTGTTAGTGGCTCCTTGCAACTAGTTGTTAGTGGCTCCTTGCAACTAGTTGTTAGTGGCTCCTTGCAACTAGTTGTTAGTGGCTCCTTGCAACTAGTTGTTAGTGGCTCCTTGCAACTAGTTGTTAGTGGCTCCTTGCAACTAGTTGTTAGTGGCTCCTTGCAACTAGTTGTTAGTGGCTCCTTGCAACTAGTTGTTAGTGGCTCCTTGCAACTAGTTGTTAGTGGCTCCTTGCAACTAGTTGTTAGTGGCTCCTTGCAACTAGTTGTTAGTGGCTCCTTGCAACTAGTTGTTAGTGGCTCCTTGCAACTAGTTGTTAGTGGCTCCTTGCAACTAGTTGTTAGTGGCTCCTTGCAACTAGTTGTTAGTGGCTCCTTGCAACTAGTTGTTAGTGGCTCCTTGCAACTAGTTGTTAGTGGCTCCTTGCAACTAGTTGTTAGTGGCTCCTTGCAACTAGTTGTTAGTGGCTCCTTGCAACTAGTTGTTAGTGGCTCCTTGCAACTAGTTGTTAGTGGCTCCTTGCAACTAGTTGTTAGTGGCTCCTTGCAACTAGTTGTTAGTGGCTCCTTGCAACTAGTTGTTAGTGGCTCCTTGCAACTAGTTGTTAGTGGCTCCTTGCAACTAGTTGTTAGTGGCTCCTTGCAACTAGTTGTTAGTGGCTCCTTGCAACTAGCTCCTTGCAACTGTTAGTGGCTCCTTGCAACTAGTTGTTAGTGGCTCCTTGCAACTAGTTGTTAGTGGCTCCTTGCAACTAGTTGTTAGTGGCTAATTGCGACTAGTTGTTAGTGGCTCCTTGCAACTAGTTGTTAGTGGCTCCTTGCAACTAGTTGTTAGTGGCTCCTTGCAACTAGTTGTTAGTGGCTCCTTGCAACTAGGTGTTAGTGGCTCCTTGCACCTAGTGGCTCCTTGCAGCTAGTTGTTAGTGGCTCCTTGCAACTAGTTGTTAGTGGCTCCTTGCAACTAGTTGTTAGTGGCTCCTTGCAACTAGTTGTTAGTGGCTCCTTGCAACTAGTTGTTAGTGGCTCCTTGCAACTAGTTGTTAGTGGCTCCTTGCAACTAGTTGTTAGTGGCTCCTTGCAACTAGTTGTTAGTGGCTCCTTGCAACTAGTTGTTAGTGGCTCCTTGCTAGTTGTTAACTAGTTGTTAGTGGCTCCTTGCAACTAGTTGTTAGTGGCTCCTTGCAACTAGTTGTTAGTGGCTCCTTGCAACTAGTTGTTAGTGGCTCCTTGCAACTAGTTGTTAGTGGCTCCTTGCAACTAGTTGTTAGTGGCTCCTTGCAACTAGTTGTTAGTGGCTCCTTGCAACTAGTTGTTAGTGGCTCCTTGCAACTAGTTGTTAGTGGCTCCTTGCAACTAGTTGTTAGTGGCTCCTTGCAACTAGTTGTTAGTGGCTCCTTGCAACTAGTTGTTAGTGGCTCCTTGCAACTAGTTGTTAGTGGCTCCTTGCAACTAGTTGTTAGTGGCTCCTTGCAACTAGTTGTTAGTGGCTCCTTGCAACTAGTTGTTAGTGGCTCCTTGCAACTAGTTGTTAGTGGCTCCTTGCAACTAGTTGTTAGTGGCTCCTTGCAACTAGTTGTTAGTGGCTCCTTGCAACTAGTTGTTAGTGGCTCCTTGCAACTAGTTGTTAGTGGCTCCTTGCAACTAGTTGTTAGTGGCTCCTTGCAACTAGTTGTTAGTGGCTCCTTGCAACTAGTTGTTAGTGGCTCCTTGCAACTAGTTGTTAGTGGCTCCTTGCAACTAGTTGTTAGTGGCTCCTTGCAACTAGTTGTTAGTGGCTCCTTGCAACTAGTTGTTAGGGGCTCCTTGCAACTAGTTGTTAGTGGCTCCTTGCAACTAGTTGTTAGTGGCTCCTTGCAACTAGTTGTTAGTGGCTCCTTGCAGCTAGTTGTTAGTGGCTCCTTGCAACTAGTTGTTAGTGGCTCCTTGCAACTAGTTGTTAGTGGCTCCTTGCAACTAGTTGTTAGTGGCTCCTTGCAACTAGTTGTTAGTGGCTCCTTGCAACTAGTTGTTAGTGGCTCCTTGCAACTAGTTGTTAGTGGCTCCTTGCAACTAGTTGTTAGTGGCTCCTTGCAACTAGTTGTTAGTGGCTCCTTGCAACTAGTTGTTAGTGGCTCCTTGCAACTAGTTGTTAGTGGCTCCTTGCAACTAGTTGTTAGTGGCTCCTTGCAACTAGTTGTTAGTGGCTCCTTGCAACTAGTTGTTAGTGGCTCCTTGCAACTAGTTGTTAGTGGCTCCTTGCAACTAGTTGTTAGTGGCTCCTTGCAACTAGTTGTTAGTGGCTCCTTGCAACTAGTTGTTAGTGGCTCCTTGCAACTAGTTGTTAGTGGCTCCTTGCAACTAGTTGTTAGTGGCTCCTTGCAACTAGTTGTTAGTGGCTCCTTGCAACTAGTTGTTAGTGGCTCCTTGCAACTAGTTGTTAGTGGCTCCTTGCAACTAGTTGTTAGTGGCTCCTTGCAACTAGTTGTTAGTGGCTCCTTGCAACTAGTTGTTAGTGGCTCCTTGCAACTAGTTGTTAGTGGCTCCTTGCAACTAGTTGTTAGTGGCTCCTTGCAACTAGTTGTTAGTGGCTCCTTGCAACTAGTTGTTAGTGGCTCCTTGCAACTAGTTGTTAGTGGCTCCTTGCAACTAGTTGTTAGTGGCTCCTTGCAACTAGTTGTTAGTGGCTCCTTGCAACTAGTTGTTAGTGGCTCCTTGCAACTAGTTGTTAGTGGCTCCTTGCAACTAGTTGTTAGTGGCTCCTTGCAACTAGTTGTTAGTGGCTCCTTGCAACTAGTTGTTAGTGGCTCCTTGCAACTAGTTGTTAGTGGCTCCTTGCAACTAGTTGTTAGTGGTTCCTTGCAACTAGTTGTTAGTGGCTCCTTGCAACTAGTTGTTAGTGGCTCCTTGCAACTAGTTGTTAGTGGCTCCTTGCAACTAGTTGTTAGTGGCTCCTTGCAACTAGTTGTTAGTGGCTCCTTGCAACTAGTTGTTAGTGGCTCCTTGCAACTAGTTGTTAGTGGCTCCTTGCAACTAGTTGTTAGTGGCTCCTTGCAACTAGTTGTTAGTGGCTCCTTGCAACTAGTTGTTAGTGGCTCCTTGCAACTAGTTGTTAGTGGCTCCTTGCAACTAGTTGTTAGTGGCTCCTTGCAACTAGTTGTTAGTGGCTCCTTGCAACTAGTTGTTAGTGGCTCCTTGCAACTAGTTGTTAGTGGCTCCTTGCAACTAGTTGTTAGTGGCTCCTTGCAACTAGTTGTTAGTGGCTCCTTGCAACTAGTTGTTAGTGGCTCCTTGCAACTAGTTGTTAGTGGCTCCTTGCAACTAGTTGTTAGTGGCTCCTTGCAACTAGTTGTTAGTGGCTCCTTGCAACTAGTTGTTAGTGGCTCCTTGCAACTAGTTGTTAGTGGCTCCTTGCAACTAGTTGTTAGTGGCTCCTTGCAACTAGTTGTTAGTGGCTCCTTGCAACTAGTTGTTAGTGGCTCCTTGCAACTAGTTGTTAGTGGCTCCTTGCAACTAGTTGTTAGTGGCTCCTTGCAACTAGTTGTTAGTGGCTCCTTGCAACTAGTTGTTAGTGGCTCCTTGCAACTAGTTGTTAGTGGCTCCTTGCAACTAGTTGTTAGTGGCTCCTTGCAACTAGTTGTTAGTGGCTCCTTGCAACTAGTTGTTAGTGGCTCCTTGCAACTAGTTGTTAGTGGCAACTAGTTGTTAGTGGCTCCTTGCAACTAGTTGTTAGTGGCTCCTTGCAACTAGTTGTTAGTGGCTCCTTGCAACTAGTTGTTAGTGGCTCCTTGCAACTAGTTGTTAGTGGCTCCTTGCAACTAGTTGTTAGTGGCTCCTTGCAACTAGTTGTTAGTGGCTCCTTGCAACTAGTTGTTAGTGGCTCCTTGCAACTAGTTGTTAGTGGCTCCTTGCAACTAGTTGTTAGTGGCTCCTTGCAACTAGTTGTTAGTGGCTCCTTGCAACTAGTTGTTAGTGGCTCCTTGCAACTAGTTGTTAGTGGCTCCTTGCAACTAGTTGTTAGTGGCTCCTTGCAACTAGTTGTTAGTGGCTCCTTGCAACTAGTTGTTAGTGGCTCCTTGCAACTAGTTGTTAGTGGCTCCTTGCAACTAGTTGTTAGTGGCTCCTTGCAACTAGTTGTTAGTGGCTCCTTGCAACTAGTTGTTAGTGGCTCCTTGCAACTAGTTGTTAGTGGCTCCTTGCAACTAGTTGTTAGTGGCTCCTTGCAACTAGTTGTTAGTGGCTCCTTGCAACTAGTTGTTAGTGGCTCCTTGCAACTAGTTGTTAGTGGCTCCTTGCAACTAGTTGTTAGTGGCTCCTTGCAACTAGTTGTTAGTGGCTCCTTGCAACTAGTTGTTAGTGGCTCCTTGCAACTAGTTGTTAGTGGCTCCTTGCAACTAGTTGTTAGTGGCTCCTTGCAACTAGTTGTTAGTTGCTCCTTGCAACTAGTTGTTAGTGGCTCCTTGTAACTAGTTGTTAGTGCAACTAGTTGTTAGTGGCTCCTTGCAACTAGTTGTTAGTGGCTCCTTGCAACTAGTTGTTAGTGGCTCCTTGCAACTAGTTGTTAGTGGCTCCTTGCAACTAGTTGTTAGTGGCTCCTTGCAACTAGTTGTTAGTGGCTCCTTGCAACTAGTTGTTAGTGGCTCCTTGCAACTAGTTGTTAGTGGCTCCTTGCAACTAGTTGTTAGTGGCTCCTTGCAACTAGTTGTTAGTGGCTCCTTGCAACTAGTTGTTAACTAGTTGTTAGTGGCTCCTTGCAACTAGTTGTTAGTGGCTCCTTGCAACTAGTTGTTAGTGGCTCCTTGCAACTAGTTGTTAGTGGCTTGCAACTAGTTGTTAGTGCAACTAGTTGTTAGTGGCTCCTTGCAACTAGTTGTTAGTGGCTCCTTGCAACTAGTTGTTAGTGGCTCCTTGCAACTAGTTGTTAGTGGCTCCTTGCAACTAGTTGGTAGTGGCTCCTTGCACCTAGTTAGTGGCTCCTTGCAACTAGTTGTTAGTGGCTCCTTGCACCTAGTTGTTAGTGGCTCCTTGCAACTAGTTGTTAGTGGCTCCTTGCAACTAGTTGTTAGTGGCTCCTTGCAACTAGTTGTTAGTGGCTCCTTGCAACTAGTTGTTAGTGGCTCCTTGCAACTAGTTGTTAGTGGCTCCTTGCAACTAGTTGTTAGTGGCTCCTTGCAACTAGTTGTTAGTGGCTCCTTGCAACTAGTTGTTAGTGGCTCCTTGCAACTAGTTGTTAGTGGCTCCTTGCAACTAGTTGTTAGTGGCTCCTTGCAACTAGTTGTTAGTGGCTCCTTGCAACTAGTTGTTAGTGGCTCCTTGCAACTAGTTGTTAGTGGCTCCTTGCAACTAGTTGTTAGTGGCTCCTTGCAACTAGTTGTTAGTGCCTCCTTGCAACTAGTTAGTGGTGCAACTAGTTGTTAGGCTCCTTGCAACTAGTTGTTAGAGGCTCCTTGCAACTAGTTGTTAGTGGCTCCTTGCAACTAGTTGTTAGTGGCTCCTTGCAACTAGTTGTTAGTGGCTCCTTGCAACTAGTTGTTAGTGGCTCCTTGCAACTAGTTGTTAGTGGCTCCTTGCAACTAGTTGTTAGTGGCTCCTTGCAACTAGTTGTTAGTGGCTCCTTGCAACTAGTTGTTAGTGGCTCCTTGCAACTAGTTGTTAGTGGCTCCTTGCAACTAGTTGTTAGTGGCTCCTTGCAACTAGTTGTTAGTGGCTCCTTGCAACTAGTTGTTAGTGGCTCCTTGCAACTAGTTGTTAGTGGCTCCTTGCAACTAGTTGTTAGTGGCTCCTTGCAACTAGTTGTTAGTGGCTCCTTGCAACTAGTTGTTAGTGGCTCCTTGCAACTAGTTGTTAGTGGCTCCTTGCAACTAGTTGTTAGTGGCTCCTTGCAACTAGTTGTTAGTGGCTCCTTGCAACTAGTTGTTAGTGGCTCCTTGCAACTAGTTGTTAGTGGCTCCTTGCAACTAGTTGTTAGTGGCTCCTTGCAACTAGTTGTTAGTGGCTCCTTGCAACTAGTTGTTAGTGGCTCCTTGCAACTAGTTGTTAGTGGCTCCTTGCAACTAGTTGTTAGTGGCTCCTTGCAACTGGTTGTTAGTGGCTGCTTGCAACTAGTTGTTAGTGGCTCCTTGCAACTAGTTGTTAGTGGCTCCTTGCAACTAGTTGTTAGTGGCTCCTTGCAACTAGTTGTTAGTGGCTCCTTGCAACTAGTTGTTAGTGGCTCCTTGCAACTAGTTGTTAGTGGCTCCTTGCTAACTGCAACTAGTTGTTAGTGGCTCCTTGCAACTAGTTGTTAGTGGCTCCTTGCAACTAGTTGTTAGTGGCTCCTTGCAACTAGTTGTTAGTGGCTCCTTGCAACTAGTTGTTAGTGGCTCCTTGCAACTAGTTGTTAGTGGCTCCTTGCAACTAGTTGTTAGTGGCTCCTTGCAACTAGTTGTTAGTGGCTCCTTGCAACTAGTTGTTAGTGGCTCCTTGCAACTAGTTGTTAGTGGCTCCTTGCAACTAGTTGTTAGTGGCTCCTTGCAACTAGTTGTTAGTGGCTCCTTGCAACTAGTTGTTAGTGGCTCCTTGCAACTAGTTGTTAGTGGCTCCTTGCAACTAGTTGTTAGTGGCTCCTTGCAACTAGTTGTTAGTGGCTCCTTGCAACTAGTTGTTAGTGGCTCCTTGCAACTAGTTGTTAGTGGCTCCTTGCAACTAGTTGTTAGTGGCTCCTTGCAACTAGTTGTTAGTGGCTCCTTGCAACTAGTTGTTAGTGGCTCCTTGCAACTAGTTGTTAGTGGCTCCTTGCAACTAGTTGTTAGTGGCTCCTTGCAACTAGTTGTTAGTGGCTCCTTGCAACTAGTTGTTAGTGGCTCCTTGCAACTAGTTGTTAGTGGCTCCTTGCAACTAGTTGTTAGTGGCTCCTTGCAACTAGTTGTTAGTGGCTCCTTGCAACTAGTTGTTAGTGGCTCCTTGCAACTAGTTGTTAGTGGCTCCTTGCAACTAGTTGTTAGTGGCTTGCAACTAGTTGTTAGTGGCTCCTTGCAACTAGTTGTTAGTGGCTCCTTGCAACTAGTTGTTAGTGGCTCCTTGCAACTAGTTGTTAGTGGCTCCTTGCAACTAGTTGTTAGTGGCTCCTTGCAACTAGTTGTTAGTGGCTCCTTGCAACTAGTTGTTAGTGGCTCCTTGCAACTAGTTGTTAGTGGGCTCCTTGCATCTAGTTGTTAGTGGCTCCTTGCAACTAGTTGTTAGTGGCTCCTTGCAACTAGTTGTTAGTGGCTCCTTGCAACTAGTTGTTAGTGGCTCCTTGCAACTAGTTGTTAGTGGCTCCTTGCAACTAGATGTTAGTGGCTCCTTGCAACTAGTTGTTAGTGGCTCCTTGCAACTAGTTGTTAGTGGCTCCTTGCAACTAGTTGTTAGTGGCTCCTTCCTTGCAACTAGTTGTTAGTGGCTCCTTGCAACTAGCTCCTTTAGTTAGTGGCTCCTTGCAACTAGTTGTTAGTGGCTCCTTGCACCTAGTTGTTAGTGGCTCCTTGCAACTAGTTGTTAGTGGCTCCTTGCAACTAGTTGTTAGTGGCTCCTTGCAACTAGTTGTTAGTGGCTCCTTGCAACTAGTTGTTAGTGGCTCCTTGCAACTAGTTGTTAGTGGCTCCTTGCAACTAGTTGTTAGTGGCTCCTTGCAACTAGTTGTTAGTGGCTCCTTGCAACTAGTTGTTAGTGGCTCCTTGCAACTAGTTGTTAGTGGCTCCTTGCAACTAGTTGTTAGTGGCTCCTTGCAACTAGTTGTTAGTGGCTCCTTGCAACTAGTTGTTAGTGGCTCCTTGCAACTAGTTGTTAGTGGCTCCTTGCAACTAGTTGTTAGTGGCTCCTTGCAACTAGTTGTTAGTGGCTCCTTGCAACTAGTTGTTAGTGGCTCCTTGCAACTAGTTGTTAGTGGCTCCTTGCAACTAGTTGTTAGTGGCTCCTTGCAACTAGTTGTTAGTGGCTCCTTGCAACTAGTTGTTAGTGGCTCCTTGCAACTAGTTGTTAGTGGCTCCTTGCAACTAGTTGTTAGTGGCTCCTTGCAACTAGTTGTTAGTGGCTCCTTGCAACTAGTTGTTAGTGGCTCCTTGCAACTAGTTGTTAGTGGCTCCTTGCAACTAGTTGTTAGTGGCTCCTTGCAACTAGTTGTTAGTGGCTCCTTGCAACTAGTTGTTAGTGGCTCCTTGCAACTAGTTGTTAGTGGCTCCTTGCAACTAGTTGTTAGTGGCTCCTTGCAACTAGTTGTTAGTGGCTCCTTGCAACTAGTTGTTAGTGGCTCCTTGCAACTAGTTGTTAGTGGCTCCTTGCAACTAGTTGTTAGTGGCTCCTTGCAACTAGTTCTTAGTGGCTCCTTGCAACTAGTTGTTAGTGGTGGCTCCTTGCAACTAGTTGTTGCTCCTTGCAATTAGTTGTTAGTGGCTCCTTGCAACTAGTTGTTAGTGGCTCCTTGCAACTAGTTGTTAGTGGCTCCTTGCAACTAGTTGTTAGTGGCTCCTTGCAACTAGTTGTTAGTGGCTCCTTGCAACTAGTTGTTAGTGGCTCCTTGCAACTAGTTGTTAGTGGCTCCTTGCAACTAGTTGTTAGTGGCTCCTTGCAACTAGTTGTTAGTGGCTCCTTGCAACTAGTTGTTAGTGGCTCCTTGCAACTAGTTGTTAGTGGCTCCTTGCAACTAGTTGTTAGTGGCTCCTTGCAACTAGTTGTTAGTGGCTCCTTGCAACTAGTTGTTAGTGGCTCCTTGCAACTAGTTGTTAGTGGCTCCTTGCAACTAGTTGTTAGTGGCTCCTTGCAACTAGTTGTTAGTGGCTCCTTGCAACTAGTTGTTAGTGGCTCCTTGCAACTAGTTGTTAGTGGCTCCTTGCAACTAGTTGTTAGTGGCTCCTTGCAACTAGTTGTTAGTGGCTCCTTGCAACTAGTTGTTAGTGGCTCCTTGCAACTAGTTGTTAGTGGCTCCTTGCAACTAGTTGTTAGTGGCTCCTTGCAACTAGTTGTTAGTGGCTCCTTGCAACTAGTTGTTAGTGGCTCCTTGCAACTAGTTGTTAGTGGCTCCTTGCAACTAGTTGTTAGTGGCTCCTTGCAACTAGTTGTTAGTGGCTCCTTGCAACTAGTTGTTAGTGGCTCCTTGCAACTAGTTGTTAGTGGCTCCTTGCAACTAGTTGTTAGTGGCTCCTTGCAACTAGTTGTTAGTGGCTCCTTGCAACTAGTTGTTAGTGGCTCCTTGCAACTAGTTGTTAGTGGCTCCTTGCAACTAGTTGTTAGTGGCTCCTTGCAACTAGTTGTTAGTGGGCAACTAGTTGTTAGTGGCTCCTTGCAACTAGTTGTTAGTGGCTCCTTGCAACTAGTTGTTAGTGGCTCCTTGCAACTAGTTGTTAGTGGCTCCTTGCAACTAGTTGTTAGTGGCTCATTGCAACTAGTGTTTAGTGGCTCCTTGCAACTAGTTGTTAGTGGCTCCTTGCAACTAGTTGTTAGTGGCTCCTTGCAACTAGTTGTTAGTGGCTCCTTGCAACTAGTTGTTAGTGGCTCCTTGCAACTAGTTGTTAGTGGCTCCTTGCAACTAGTTGTTAGTGGCTCCTTGCAACTAGTTGTTAGTGGCTCCTTGCAACTAGTTGTTAGTGGCTCCTTGCAACTAGTTGTTAGTGGCTCCTTGCAACTAGTTGTTAGTGGCTCCTTGCAACTAGTTGTTAGTGGCTCCTTGCAACTAGTTGTTAGTGGCTCCTTGCAACTAGTTGTTAGTGGCTCCTTGCAACTAGTTGTTAGTGGCTCCTTGCAACTAGTTGTTAGTGGCTCCTTGCAACTAGTTGTTAGTGGCTCCTTGCAACTAGTTGTTAGTGGCTCCTTGCAACTAGTTGTTAGTGGCTCCTTGCAACTAGTTGTTAGTGGCTCCTTGCAACTAGTTGTTAGTGGCTCCTTGCAACTAGTTGTTAGTGGCTCCTTGCAACTAGTTGTTAGTGGCTCCTTGCAACTAGTTGTTAGTGGCTCCTTGCAACTAGTTGTTAGTGGCTCCTTGCAACTAGTTGTTAGTGGCTCCTTGCAACTAGTTGTTAGTGGCTCCTTGCAACTAGTTGTTAGTGGCTCCTTGCAACTAGTTGTTAGTGGCTCCTTGCAACTAGTTGTTAGTGGCTCCTTGCAACTAGTTGTTAGTGGCTCCTTGCAACTAGTTGTTAGTGGCTCCTTGCAACTAGTTGTTAGTGGCTCCTTGCAACTAGTTGTTAGTGGCTCCTTGCAACTAGTTGTTAGTGGCTCCTTGCAACTAGTTGTTAGTGGCTCCTTGCAACTAGTTGTTAGTGGCTCCTTGCAACTAGTTGTTAGTGGCTCCTTGCAACTAGTTGTTAGTGGCTCCTTGCAAGTTGTTAGTGGCTAGTTGTTAGTGGCTCCTTGCAACTAGTTGTTAGTGGCTCCTTGCAACTAGTTGTTAGTGGCTCCTTGCAACTAGTTGTTAGTGGCTCCTTGCAACTAGTTGTTAGTGGCTCCTTGCAACTAGTTGTTAGTGGCTCCTTGCAACTAGTTGTTAGTGGCTCCTTGCAACTAGTTGTTAGTGGCTCCTTGCAACTAGTTGTTAGTGGCTCCTTGCAACTAGTTGTTAGTGGCTCCTTGCAACTAGTTGTTAGTGGCTCCTTGCAACTAGTTGTTAGTGGCTCCTTGCAACTAGTTGTTAGTGGCTCCTTGCAACTAGTTGTTAGTGGCTCCTTGCAACTAGTTGTTAGTGGCTCCTTGCAACTAGTTGTTAGTGGCTCCTTGCAACTAGTTGTTAGTGGCTCCTTGCAACTAGTTGTTAGTGGCTCCTTGCAACTAGTTGTTAGTGGCTCCTTGCAACTAGTTGTTAGTGGCTCCTTGCAACTAGTTGTTAGTGGCTCCTTGCAACTAGTTGTTAGTGGCTCCTTGCAACTAGTTGTTAGTGGCTCCTTGCAACTAGTTGTTAGTGGCTCCTTGCAACTAGTTGTTAGTGGCTCCTTGCAACTAGTTGTTAGTGGCTCCTTGCAACTAGTTGTTAGTGGCTCCTTGCTAGTTGTTAGTGGCTCCTTGCAACTAGTTGTTAGTGGCTCCTTGCAACTAGTTGTTAGTGGCTCCTTGCAACTAGTTGTTAGTGGCTCCTTGCAACTAGTTGTTAGTGGCTCCTTGCAACTAGTTGTTAGTGGCTCCTTGCAACTAGTTGTTAGTGGCTCCTTGCAACTAGTTGTTAGTGGCTCCTTGCAACTAGTTGTTAGTGGCTCCTTGCAACTAGTTGTTAGTGGCTCCTTGCAACTAGTTGTTAGTGGCTCCTTGCAACTAGTGGCTCCTTGCAACTAGTTGTTAGTGGCTCCTTGCAACTAGTGGCTCCTTGCAACTAGTTGTAGTGGCTCCTTGCAACTAGTTTAGTGGCTCCTTGCAACTAGTTGTTAGTGGCTCCTTGCAACTAGTGGCTCCTTGCAACTAGTTTAGTGGCTCCTTGCAACTAGTTGTTAGTGGCTCCTTGCAACTAGTGGCTCCTTGCAACTAGTTTAGTGGCTCCTTGCAACTAGTTGTTAGTGGCTCCTTGCAACTAGTTGTTAGTGGCTCCTTGCAACTAGTTGTTAGTGGCTCCTTGCAACTAGTTGTTAGTGGCTCCTTGCAACTAGTTGTTAGTGGCTCCTTGCAACTAGTTGTTAGTGGCTCCTTGCAACTAGTTGTTAGTGGCTCCTTGCAACTAGTTGTTAGTGGCTCCTTGCAACTAGTTGTTAGTGGCTCCTTGCAACTAGTTGTTAGTGGCTCCTTGCAACTAGTTGTTAGTGGCTCCTTGCAACTAGTTGTTAGTGGCTCCTTGCAACTAGTTGTTAGTGGCTCCTTGCAACTAGTTGTTAGTGGCTCCTTGCAACTAGTTGTTAGTGGCTCCTTGCAACTAGTTGTTAGTGGCTCCTTGCAACTAGTTGTTAGTGGCTCCTTGCAACTAGTTGTTAGTGGCTCCTTGCAACTAGTTGTTAGTGGCTCCTTGCAACTAGTTGTTAGTGGCTCCTTGCAACTAGTTGTTAGTGGCTCCTTGCAACTAGTTGTTAGTGGCTCCTTGCAACTAGTTGTTAGTGGCTCCTTGCAACTAGTTGTTAGTGGCTCCTTGCAACTAGTTGTTAGTGGCTCCTTGCAACTAGTTGTTAGTGGCTCCTTGCAACTAGTTGTTAGTGGCTCCTTGCAACTAGTTGTTAGTGGCTCCTTGCAACTAGTTGTTAGTGGCTCCTTGCAACTAGTTGTTAGTGGCTCCTTGCAACTAGTTGTTAGTGGCTCCTTGCAACTAGTTGTTAGTGGCTCCTTGCAACTAGTTGTTAGTGGCTCCTTGCAACTAGTTGTTAGTGGCTCCTTGCAACTAGTTGTTAGTGGCTCCTTGCTACTAGTTGTTAGTGGCTCCTTGCAACTAGTTGTTAGTGGCTCCTTGCAACTAGTTGTTAGTGGCTCCTTGCAACTAGTTGTTAGTGGCTCCTTGCAACTAGTTGTTAGTGGCTCCTTGCAACTAGTTGTTAGTGGCTCCTTGCAACTAGTTGTTAGTGGCTCCTTGCAACTAGTTGTTAGTGGCTCCTTGCAACTAGTTGTTAGTGGCTCCTTGCAACTAGTTGTTAGTGGCTCCTTGCAACTAGTTGTTAGTGGCTCCTTGCAACTAGTTGTTAGTGGCTCCTTGCAACTAGTTGTTAGTGGCTCCCTGCAACTAGTTGTTAGTGGCTCCTTGCAACTAGTTGTTAGTGGCTCCCTGCAACTAGTTGTTAGTGGCTCCCTGCAACTAGTTGTTAGTGGCTCTTTGCAACTAGTTGTTAGTGGCTCCCTGCAACTAGTTGTTAGTGGCTCCTTGCAACTAGTTGTTAGTGGCTCCTTGCAACTAGTTGTTAGTGGCTCCTTGCAACTAGTTGTTAGTGGCTCCTTGCAACTAGTTGTTAGTGGCTCCTTGCAACTAGTTGTTAGTGGCTCCTTGCAACTAGTTGTTAGTGGCTCCTTGCAACTAGTTGTTAGTGGCTCCTTGCAACTAGTTGTTAGTGGCTCCTTGCAACTAGTTGTTAGTGGCTCCTTGCAACTAGTTGTTAGTGGCTCCTTGCAACTAGTTGTTAGTGGCTCCTTGCAACTAGTTGTTAGTGGCTCCTTGCAACTAGTTGTTAGTGGCTCCTTGCAACTAGTTGTTAGTGGCTCCTTGCAACTAGTTGTTAGTGGCTCCTTGCAACTAGTTGTTAGTGGCTCCTTGCAACTAGTTGTTAGTGGCTCCTTGCAACTAGTTGTTAGTGGCTCCTTGCAACTAGTTGTTAGTGGCTCCTTGCAACTAGTTGTTAGTGGCTCCTTGCAACTAGTTGTTAGTGGCTCCTTGCAACTAGTTGTTAGTGGCTCCTTGCAACTAGTTGTTAGTGGCTCCTTGCAACTAGTTGTTAGTGGCTCCTTGCAACTAGTTGTTAGTGGCTCCTTGCAACTAGTTGTTAGTGGCTCCTTGCAACTAGTTGTTAGTGGCTCCTTGCAACTAGTTGTTAGTGGCTCCTTGCAACTAGTTGTTAGTGGCTCCTTGCAACTAGTTGTCAGTGGCTCCTTGCATCTAGTTGTTACTGGCTCCTTGCAACTAGTTGTCAGTGGCTCCTTGCAACTAGTTGTCAGTGGCTCCTTGCAACTAGTTGTTAGTGGCTCCTTGCAACTAGTTGTCAGTGGCTCCTTGCAACTAGTTGTCAGTGGCTCCTTGCAACTAGTTGTTAGTGGCTCCTTGCAACTAGTTGTTAGTGCCTCCTTGCAACTAGTTGTCAGTGGCTCCTTGCAACTAGTTGTTAGTGGCTCCTTGCAACTAGTTGTCAGTGGCTCCTTGCAACTAGTTGTTAGTGGCTCCTTGCAACTAGTTGTTAGTGGCTCCTTGCAACTAGTTGTTAGTGGCTCCTTGCAACTAGTTGTTAGTGGCTCCTTGCAACTAGTTGTTAGAGGCTCCTTGCAACTAGTTGTTAGTGACTCCTTGCAACTAGTTGTTAGTGGCTCCTTGCAACTAGCTGTTAGTGGCTCCTTGCAACTAGTTGTTAGTGGCTCCTTTTAACTAGTTGTTAGTGGCTCCTTGCAACTAGTTGTTAGTGGCTCCTTGCAACTAGTTGTTAGTGGCTACCTGCAACTAGTTGTTAGTGGCTCCTTGCAACTAGTTGTTAGTGGCTCCTTGCAACTAGTTGTTAGTGGCTCCTTGCAACTAGTTGTTAGTGGCTCCTTGCAACTAGTTGTTAGTGGCTCCTTGCAACTAGTTGTTAGTGGCTCCTTGCAACTAGTTGTTAGAGGCTCCTTGCAACTAGTTGTTAGTGGCTCCTTGCAACTAGTTGTTAGTGGCTCCTTGCAACTAGTTGTTAGTGGCTCCTTGCAACTAGTTGTTAGTGGCTCCTTGCAACTAGTTGTTAGTGGCTCCTTGCAACTAGTTGTTAGTGGCTCCTTGCAACTAGTTGTTAGTGGCTCCTTGCAACTAGTTGTTAGTGGCTCCTTGCAACTAGTTGTTAGTGGCTCCTTGCAACTAGTTGTTAGTGGCTCCTTGCAACTAGTTGTTAGTGGCTCCTTGCAACTAGTTGTTAGTGGCTCCTTGCAACTAGTTGTTAGTGGCTCCTTGCAGCTAGTTGCTAGTGGCTCCTTGCAACTAGTTGTTAGTGGCTCCTTGCAGCTAGTTGCTAGTGGCTCCTTGCAACTAGTTGTTAGTGGCTCCTTGCAGCTAGTTGTTAGTGGCTCCTTGCAACTAGTTGTTAGTGGCTCCTTGCAACTAGTTGTTAGTGGCTCCTTGCAACTAGTTGTTAGTGGCTCCTTGCAACTAGTTGTTAGTGGCTCCTTGCAACTAGTTGTTAGTGGCTCTTTGCAACTAGTTGTTAGTGGCTCCTTGCAACTAGTTGTTAGTGGCTCCTTGCAACTAGTTGTTAGTGGCTCCTTGCAACTAGTTGTTAGTGGCTCCTTGCAACTAGTTGTTAGTAGCTCCTTGCAACTAGTTGTTAGTGGCTCCTTGCAACTAGTTGTTAGTGGCTCCTTGCAACTAGTTGTTAGTGGCTCCTTGCAACTAGTTGTTAGTGGCTCCTTGCAACTAGTTGTTAGTGGCTCCTTGCAACTAGTTGTTAGTGGTTCCTTGCAACTAATCAACACCTTCCTGTTGTCAGTGGCTCCTTGCAACTAATCAACACCTTCCTGTTGTCAGTGGCTCCTTGCAACTAATCAACACCTTCCTGTTGTTAGTGGCTCCTTGCACCTAGTCAACACCTTCCTGTTGTTAGTGGCTCCTTGCAACTAGTGAACATCTTCCTGTTGTTAGTGGCTCTTGCAACTAGTGAACACCTTCCTGTTGTTAGTGGCTCCTTGCAACTAGTCAACACCTTCCTGTTGTCAGTGGCTCCTTGCAACTAGTCAACACCTTCCTGTTGTTAGTGGCTCCGTGCAATTAGTCAACACCTTCCTGTTGTTAATGGCTCCTTGCAACTAGTCAACACCTTCCTGTTGTTAGTGGCTCCTTGCAACTAGTCAACACCTTCCTGTTATTAGTGGCTCCTTGCAACTAGTCAACATCTTCCTGCTGTTAGTGGCTCTTGCAACTAGTGAACACCTTCCTGTTGTCAGTGGCTCCTTGCAACTAGTCAACACCTTCCTCTTGTCAGTGGCTCCTTGCAACTAGTCAGTACCTTCCTGTTGTCAGTGGCTCCTTGAAACTAGTCAACATCTTCCTGTTGTTAGTGGCTCTTGCAACTAGTGAACACCTTCCTGTTGTTAGTGGCTCCTTGCAACTAGTCAACACCTTCCTGTTGTTGGTGGCTCCTTGCAACTAGTCAACACCTTCCTGTTGTCAGTGGCTCCTTGCAACTAGTCAACACCTTCCTGTTGTTAGTGGCTCCTTGCAACTAGTCAACACCTTCCTGTTGTTAATGGCTCCTTGCAACTAGTCAACACCTTCCTGTTGTTAGTGGCTCCTTGCAACTAGTCAACACCTTCCTGTTGTCAGTGGCTCCTTGCAACTAGTCAACACCTTCCTGTTGTCAGTGGCTCTTTGCAACTAGTCAACACCTTCCTGTCGTCAGTGGCTCATTGCAACTAGTCAACACCTTCCTGTTGTCAGTGGTTCCTTGCAACTAGTCAACATCTTCCTGTTGTTAGTGGCTCTTGCAACTAGTCAACACCTTCCTGTTGTTAGTGGCTCCTTGCAACTAGTCAACATCTTCCTGTTGTTAGTGGCTCCTTGCAACTAATCAACATCTTCCTGTTGTTAGTGGCTCTTGCAACTAGTCAACACCTTCCTATTGTTAGTGGCTCCTTGCAACTAGTCAACATCTTCCTGTTGTTAGTGGCTCCTTGCAACTAGTCAACACCTTTCTGTTGTTAGTGGCTCCTTGCAACTAGTCAACACCTTCCTGTTGTTAGTGGCTCCTTGCAACTAGTCAACACTTTCCTGTTGTCAGTGGCTCCTTGCAACTAGTCAACACCTTCCTGTTGTTAGTGGCTCCTTGCAACTAGTCAACACTTTCCTGTTGTCAGTGGCTCCTTGCAACTAGTCAACACCTTCCTGTTGTTAGTGGCTCCTTGCAACTAGTCAACACTTTCCTGTTGTCAATGGCTCCTTGCAACTAGTCAACACTTTCCTGTTGTTAGTGGCTCCTTGCAACTAGTCAACACCTTCCTGTTGTTAGTGGTTCCTTGCAACTAGTCAACACCTTCCTGTTGTTAGTGGTTCCTTGCAACTAATCAACATCTTCCTGTTGTTAGTGGCTCTTGCAACTAGTCAACACCTTCCTGTTGTTAGTGGCTCCTTGCAACTAGTCAACATCTTCCTGTTGTTAGTGGCTCCTTGCAACTAGTCAACACCTTTCTGTTGTTAGTGGCTCCTTGCAACTAGTCAACACCTTCCTGTTGTTAGTGGCTCCTTGCAACTAGTCAACACTTTCCTGTTGTCAGTGGCTCCTTGCAACTAGTCAACACCTTCCTGTTGTTAGTGGCTCCTTGCAACTAGTCAACACTTTCCTGTTGTCAGTGGCTCCTTGCAACTAGTCAACACCTTCCTGTTGTTAGTGGCTCCTTGCAACTAGTCAACACTTTCCTGTTGTCAATGGCTCCTTGCAACTAGTCAACACTTTCCTGTTGTTAGTGGCTCCTTGCAACTAGTCAACACCTTCCTGTTGTTAGTGGTTCCTTGCAACTAGTCAACACTTTCCTGTTGTCAATGGCTCCTTGCAACTAGTCAACACTTTCCTGTTGTTAGTGGCTCCTTGCAACTAGTCAACACCTTCCTGTTGTCAATGGCTCCTTGCAACTAGTCAACACTTTCCTGTTGTCAGTGGCTCCTTGCAACTAGTCAACACTTTCCTGTTGTCAGTGGCTCCTTGCAACTAGTCAACACCTTCCTGTTGTTAGTGGCTCCTTGCAACTAGCCAACACCTTCCTGTTGTCAGTGGCTCCTTGCAACTAGTCAGCACTTTCCTGTTGTTAGTGGCTCCTTGCAACTAGTCAACACCTTCCTGTTGTTAGTGGCTCCTTGCAACTAGTCAGCACTTTCCTGTTGTCAATGGCTCCTTGCAACTATTCAACACCTTCCTGTTGTTAGTGGCTCCTTGCAACTAGTCAACACCTTCCTGTTGTTAGTGGTTCCTTGCAACTAGTCAGCACTTTCCTGTTGTCAATGGCTCCTTGCAACTAGTCAACACTTTCCTGTTGTCAGTGGCTCCTTGCAACTAGTCAACACTTTCCTGTTGTCAGTGGCTCCTTGCAACTAGTCAACACTTTCCTGTTGTCAGTGGCTCCTTGCAACTAGTCAACACTTTCCTGTTGTTAGTGGCTCCTTGCAACTAGTCAACACTTTCCTGTTGTTTGTGGCTCCTTGCAACTAGTCAACACCTTCCTGTTGTCAGTGGCTCCTTGCAACTAGTCAACACTTTCCTGTTGTTAGTGGCTCCTTGCAACTAGTCAACACTTTCCTGTTGTTAGTGGCTCCTTGCAACTAGTCAACACTTTCCTGTTGTTAGTGGCTCCTTGCAACTAGTCAACACCTTCTTGTTGTTAGTGGTTCCTTGCAACTAGTCAACACTTTCCTGTTGTCAATGGCTCCTTGCAACTAGTCAACACTTTCCTGTTGTCAGTGGCTCCTTGCAACTAGTCAACACTTTCCTGTTGTCAGTGGCTCCTTGCAACTAGTCAATACCTTCCTGTTGTTAGTGGCTCCTTGCAACTAGCCAACACCTTCCTGTTGTCAGTGGCTCCTTGCAACTAGTCAGCACTTTCCTGTTGTTAGTGGCTCCTTGCAACTAGTCAACACCTTCCTGTTGTTAGTGGCTCCTTGCAACTAGTCAGCACTTTCCTGTTGTCAATGGCTCCTTGCAACTAGTCAACACTTTCCTGTTGTCAGTGGCTCCTTGCAACTAGTCAACACTTTCCTGTTGTCAGTGGCTCCTTGCAACTAGTCAACACTTTCCTGTTGTCAGTGGCTCCTTGCAACTAGTCAACACTTTCCTGTTGTTAGTGGCTCCTTGCAACTAGTCAACACTTTCCTGTTGTTTGTGGCTCCTTGCAACTAGTCAACACCTTCCTGTTGTCAGTGGCTCCTTGCAACTAGTCAACACTTTCCTGTTGTTAGTGGCTCCTTGCAACTAGTCAACAGTTTCCTGTTGTTAGTGGCTCCTTGCAACTAGTCAACACCTTGCTGCTGTCTGGACGTTTTAACTCCGACCCCCTTTAACTTCTCCACCTGCACCCATGACTCCTATCCTCTTCCCCTCCCCCTACCCCTTTCCTATCCCCCTCTCCTCGCGCTCCTCTCGTTAAATTCGTTGTAGATTCATCCCAAAGAATTATTTTCAATTAACATCACTAAATTATTTATCGTATGATAACTTCCGTTGGTGTTTAAATAACTGCTTGGTGTAAGGGACGGAGCGACGATGTATGTCTCCGCCACCTGACTAACATAAAAGAATATTTGTGTGTATGTGTATGTGTATGTGTGTGTGTACTCACCTAATTGTAGTTGCAGGGGTCGAGACTCAGCTCCTGGCCTCGCCTCTTCACTGAACGCTACTAGGTCCTCTCTCTCCCCTTGCTCCGTTAGCTTTATCATACCTCGTCTTAAAGCTATGTATGGTTCCTGCCTCCACTCCATCGCTAGCCAGACTGTTCCACTTCCTGACCACTCTCAGACTGAAGAAATGCTTCTTAAATGCTACCAAAATGCAAGTTCCTGATCCAGCAAGGGACCCTCCTTGGCTAGCTGCAAGAAGTGTGTCAAAACTGTCAGTGGTGACAATAAGGCAGGAGGAGGTGCATTTCCTTCTTAAATCGCTTGACCAAGAAAAGGCTGTGGGCCCAGACAAGTTGAGCGCAAGATTGCTGAGATGTGCAGACCTGCTATCAGCACCTCTAACTCGCATCTTTCAGCACTGCCTAGTACAGTGTAAATGGCCCTCTCTGTGGAAAGAGGCAAATGTAGTCCCTGTTCACAAAAAGAAGAGCAGAGCAGAAATCAGCAACTACAGACCAGTGTCACTCCTGTCAATCACTGGTAAGGTCCTTGAGGCAATAATCTCGAGACAAATGACAGAATTTTTTGATTACCACTCACTACTTTGTGACCGTCAATATGGCTTCAGGAAAGGTTACTCTGCTGCTGATCTGTTGTTAAACCTCTCCACTAAGTGGTACCAGTCACTGGATGAATCCAAAGTCAGCTGTGTGGTAGCAATGGATATTGCTGGTGCTTTCGACCGGGTGTCACCAGGGCCTCTTAACAAAACTTCAAGCGCTGGGAATTGCAGGCTCTACGCTATGTCTCCTCAGTGATTACCTCCATGGTAGATCTCTAAGAGTAGTTCTCAATGGAACGGAATCAGCAAGACATCCTATTGGGGCAAGTGTTCCACAAGGAAGCGTGCTGGGACCATTGTTATGGAATGTCTACTTCAGTGACCTTCTTCATCTCGTTCCAGAATCCCATGCATATGCAGACGACTGTACGCTGACATTCACTTATCCAAGAGAAGAAATGCCAGCTGCTCTAAGCTACATCAATCACCAGCTAAGAGCTATATCAGCTTGGGAAAATAGATGGCAAGTAGCATTTGTACCTGAGAAAACACAAATGATTATGGTCTCTAGGCACCATGATGGTAATGCTGGTGCAGTAGTGAGGATGAATGGGAGGATGTTGGCACCTGGAGAAGAAGTTGATATCCTTGGGGTGAAATTTGACTCAAAACTGACCATGAAGAACCATGTTGTAAATCTTGCAAACAAGGCAGCCAGGAAGCTTACAGCACTTCGCCGTATCTCACATCTGCTTGACAGTAGGGGTTGCAAGATTCTGTACGAGGCACAAGTACGCTCACACCTTGAGTATGCTCCACTTTCTTGGTTTGTCTGACCCCCCTCTCATCTGCGACTGCTTGACAGAGTAGAGAACAGAGCAAGACGTCTCATCTCTCGCCTGGACCCATCCAGGATAGGTCTGTCATTTCAGCAGAGCCTTCAACATAGGAGGGATGTGGGTGGCCTTACTGTTATGTACAAGGCCAATATTGTCAAAGTACCACACTTGGATCCACTTCGAGGACAGTGTGAAACAAGTTTTTATGCCACAAGACGGGCAGAAAGCAGCAACTTCACTCTGGCTGTACCCTTCTCCAGAACATCACTCCATCTGAGATCATATATACCCAGGATGACTCGAGTATGGAACACATTCGTACAGCATAATGATATCAACGAGATAAAGTCAGTTGATCAAATGAAAATGCTGGCCCACAGATGGCTCCAACTTCATCCTGTTCCCTACTTGTATGTCTCATAACAATAAAAATGTTTTCAAATGAGCTGATATAGGTAACAACTCTTAGCTTGCCAATAAAGTTAGGAATCCTTACCCTGTTTAATAGCTTGTCAATAAAGCTAGGGATCCTTAACCTTGTCAAACCATGTGTAAAAAAAAAATCCCTGTGACCCTTTGTTTCTGTGTCCCCTCTCTGGAACATCTTGTCTCTGTCCACCTTGTTTATTCCACGAAGTATTTTGTATGTCGTTATCATGTCTCCCCTAACCCTCCTGTCCTCCAGTGTCGTCAGGCCGATTTCCCTCAACCTTTCTTCATAGAACATTTCACTTAGCTTTGGAACTAACCTTGTCGCAAAGCTTTGCACTTTCTCTAATTTCTTAACGTGCTTGACGCATATACATTTATTCAAGGTTAAAGGACTGAACACTTTAAGATTACCTCTGTACTGTACTCATGTAATTGTGGTTGCAGGGGTCGAGACTCAGCTCCTGGCCCCGCCTCTTCACTGATCGCTACTAGGTCCTCTCTCTCTCTGCTTCCTGAGCTTTGTCATACCTCGTCTTAAAGCTATCTGTGTGTGTGTGTGTGTGTGTGTGTGTGTGTGTGTGCTTGCTCGTGCATGTGCACACATAATGTTTCCTCTTGTAGTCAATACTTTGTTAACTTAGCTATTCATCATTGTTTGATGAAAACAATGATGAATAAAACAGTACAGAGGTAATCTTCAAGTGTTCAGTCCTTTAACCTTGAATAAATGTATATGTGTCAAGAGGGATATTTATATGTTAGACTGAGGTGTAACAGATGGATACAGTCCCAAAAATAATACATGTCAATATATCCCACGATCTCCGGTATTAAAGTTATCTCTGTCTTCGACTAAAGAAGCCTAATGCGCAGGCTAAAGGTTTTGATAACAGAGATACCCAAGTGTTGCACATGTATCTCTTATCTACCTGTCAGTGTTGTATACCAAGTGTTGTACATGTCTCACACATCTACCTCTCAGCACAGCATAACATGATAAGTATCCCTTCACTTTCTGTCAATATACTGACACTGCCCTAAACGTAGATTTTGATGCCTTTTGTTTTGCCGTTTCTAAGAGGCGTCATCAAGCTTCAGCTGGACTCACATGAAAGATTATTGGTGCTAGCTTTTTATGGTAAACTTGAGAGCCCATCTTTTTTTAGTGGTGGCTAGGGTTGGGATGTGTCTTCATGTCTGTGAGCGGCAGGAACAACAAGCGTAAGGAATAACGTTACATTTACTGTCACACACTTAATAATGCTCCACAGTGTGGTTTGTAAT
>NC_091296.1:29532741-29535241 GCF_038502225.1 Cherax quadricarinatus
GGATCAGAGACCTTGGGATCATGGTAAAAAATGCCACACGTTTCCTTAAAGAACTGGGTTCCAGACTCATCGACACCACCAGGGACTCAAGAGCAGCCACTTTCATGTTCCAGCGCCTCAGCATGGTCATTCAGAAGGGAAATGCATGCTGTATACTTGGCTCGCGTGCGGCTTCGGAGGAGCTTGAGGAGATTCATAACCTTTGATATATTGTACCATTGTATTCATTTTTATGTTTTCTGTAAATGTATTCTGTTTATTATTAAATTTTCCCATAGAATATAAAATATAGGGGGCGGTAGGAGAAGAAAATTTCCAAACAGCTCCGGGTAGAACCTTGAGATTTCCCTGAGGTACGTTTATTGTCTTCTCTGAGGATGAGGGTCCTCAACCCAGTTGTAGAGGTGGTACCTTTTTTATTATCACACTGGCCGATTCCCACCAAGGCAGGGTGGCCCGAAAAAGAAAAACTTTCACCATCATTCACTCCATCACTGTCTTGCCAGAAGGGTGCTTTACACTACAGTTTTTAAACTGCAACATTAACACCCCTCCTTCAGAGTGCAGGCACTGTACTTCCCATCTCCAGGACTCAAGTCCGGCCTGCCGGTTTCCCTGAACCCCTTCATAAATGTTACTTTGCTCACACTCCAACAGCACGTCAAGTATTAAAAACCATTTGTCTCCATTCACTCCTATCAAACACGCTCACGCATGCCTGCTGGAAGTCCAAGCCCCTCGCACACAAAACCTCCTTTACCCCCTCCCTCCAACCTTTCCTAGGCCGACCCCTACCCCGCCTTCCTTCCACTACAGACTGATACACTCTTGAAGTCATTCTGTTTCGCTCCATTCTCTCTAGATGTCCGAACCACCTCAACAACCCTTCCTCAGCCCTCTGGACAACAGTTTTGGTAATCCCGCACCTCCTCCTAACTTCCAAACTACGAATTCTCTGCATTATATTCACACCACACATTGCTCTCAGACATGACATCTCCACTGCCTCCAGCCTTCTCCTCACTGCAACATTCATCACCCACGCTTCACACCCATATAAGAGCGTTGGTAAAACTATACTCTCATACATTCCCCTCTTTGCCTCCAAGGACAAAGTTCTTTGTCTCCACAGACTCCTAAGTGCACCACTCACCCTTTTCCCCTCATCAATTCTATGATTCACCTCATCTTTCATAGACCCATCCGCTGACACGTCCACTCCCAAATATCTGAATACATTCACCTCCTCCATACTCTCTCCCTCCAATCTGATATCCAATCTTTCATCACCTAATCTTTTTGTTATCCTCATAACCTTACTCTTTCCTGTATTCACTTTTAATTTTCTTCTTTTGCACACCCTACCAAATTCATCCACCAATCTCTGCAACTTCTCTTCAGAATCTCCCAAGAGCACAGTGTCATCAGCAAAGAGCAACTGTGACAACTCCCACTTTATGTGTGATTCTTTATCTTTTAACTCCACACCTCTTGCCAAGACCCTCGCATTTACTTCTCTTACAACCCCATCTATAAATATATTAAACAACCACGGTGACATCACACATCCTTGTCTAAGGCCTACTTTTACTGGGAAATAATTTCCCTCTTTCCTACATACTCTAACTTGAGTCTCACTATCCTCGTAAAAACTCTTCACTGCTTTCAGTAACCTACCTCCTACACCATACACCTGCAACATCTGCCACATTGCCCCCCTATCCACCCTGTCATATGCCTTTTCCAAATCTAAATACTGTTCACTTATATGTTTCACTGTAAACACCTGGTCCACACACCCCCTACCTTTCCTAAAGCCTCCTTGTTCATCTGCTATCCTATTCTCCATCTTACTCTTAATTCTTTCAATAATAACTCTACCATACACTTTGCCAGGTATACTCAACAGACTTATCCCCCTATAATTTTTGCACTCTCTTTTATCCCCTTTGCCTTTATACAAAGGAACTATGCATGCTCTCTGCCAATCCCTAGGTACCTTACCCTCTTCCATACATTTATTAAATAATTGCACCAACCACTCCAAAACTATATCCCCACCTGCTTTTAACATTTCTATCTTTATCCCATCAATCCCGGCTGCCTTACCCCCTTTCATTTTACCTACTGCCTCACGAACTTCCCCCACACTCACAACTGGCTCTTCCTCACTCCTACAAGATGTTGTTCCTCCTTGCCCTATACACGAAATCACAGCTTCCCTATCTTCATCAACATTTAACAATTCCTCAAAATATTCCCTCCATCTTCCCAATACCTCTAACTCTCCATTTAATAACTCTCCTCTCCTATTTTTAACTGACAAATCCATTTGTTCTCTAGGCTTTCTTAACTTGTTAATCTCACTCCAAAACTTTTTCTTATTTTCAACAAAATTTGTTGATAACATCTCACCCACTCTCTCATTTGCTCTCTTTTTACATTGCTTCACCACTCTCTTAACTTCTCTCTTTTTCTCCATATACTCTTCCCTCCTTGC
>NC_091296.1:29542741-29567741 GCF_038502225.1 Cherax quadricarinatus
TAAAGTGAGGTTAATGGCTCCTCACAGCGTTTGGAGGGAGGGTTAAAGTGAGGTTAGGGGCCCCTCACAGCGTGTGGGAAGAGGGTTAAAGTGAGGTTAGGGGCTCCTAACAGATTGTGGGGAGAGGGTTAAAGTGAGGTTACGGGCTCCTCACAGCGTGTGGGGGAGGGTTAAAGTGAGGTTAGGGGCTCCTCACAGCGTGTGGGGGGAAGGTTAAAGTGAGGTTAGCGGCTCCTCACAGCGTGTTGTAGGAAGGGTTAAAGTGAGGTTAGGGGCTCCTCACAGCGTGTGGGGGGGGAGGGTTAAAGTGAGGTTAGGGGCTCCTCACAGCGTGCGGGGGGGAGGGTTAAAGTGAGGTTAGAGGCTCCTCACAGCTTGTGGGGGGAGGGTTAAAGTGAGGTTAGGGGCTCCTCACAGCGTGTGGGGGATGGTTAAAGTGAGGTTAGGGGCTCCTCACAGCGTGAGGGGGGAGGGTTAAAGTGAGGTTAGAGGCTCCTCACAGCGTGTGGGGGGAGGGTTAAAGTGAGGTTAGGGGCTCCTCACAGCGTGTGGTGGGGAGGGTTAAAGTGAGGTTAGGGGCTCCTCACAGCGTGTGGAGGGGAGGGTTAAAGTGAGGTTAGGAGCTCCTCACAGAGTGTTGGGGGAGGGTTAAAGTGAGGTTAGGGGCTCCTCACAGCGTGTGGAGGGGAGGATTAAAGTGAGGTTAGGGACTCCTCACAGCGTGTTGGGGGGAGGGTTAAAGTGAGGTTAGGGGCTCCTCACAGCGTGTGGAGGTGAGGGTTGAAGTGAGGTTAGGGGCTCCTCGCAGCGTGTGGGGGAAGGTTAAAGTGAGGTTAGGGGCTCCTCACAGCGTGTGGGGGAGGGTTAAAGTGAGGTTAGGGGCTCCTCGCAGCGTGTGGGGGAGGGTTAAAGTGAGGTTAGGGGCTCCTCACAGCGTTTGGGGGAGGGTTAAAGTGAGGTTAGGGGCTCCTCTCAGTGTGTGGGGGGAGGATTAAAGTGAGGTTAGGGGCTCCTCACAGCGAGTGGGGGAGGGTTAAAGAGAGGTTAGGGGCTTCTCATAGCGTGTTGTGGGGAGGGTTAAAGTGAGGTTAGGGGCTCGTCACAGCGTGTGGGAGGGAAGGTTAAAGTGAGGTTAGGGGCTCCTCACAGCGTGTGGGGGAGGTTTAAAGTGAGGTTAGGGGCTCCTCACAGCGTGTGGGGGAGGGTTAAAGTGAGGTTAGGGGCTCCTCACAGCGTGTGGGGGAGGTTTAAAGTGAGGTTAGGGGCTCCTCACAGCGTGTGGGGGAGGGTTAAAGTGAGGTTAGGGGCTCCTCACAGTGTGTGGGGGAGGTTTAATGTGAGGTTAGGGGCTCCTCACAGCGTGTGGGGGAGGGTTAAAGTGAGGTTAGGGGCTCCTCACAGCGTGTGGGGGGAGGGTTAAAGTGAGGTTAGGGGCTCCTCACAGCGTGTTGGGGGAGGTTTAAAGTGAGGTTAGGGGCTCCTCACAGCGTGTGGGGGAGGGTTAAAGTGAGGTTAGGGGCTCCTCACAGTGTGTGGGGGAGGTTTAATGTGAGGTTAGGGGCTCCTCACAGCGTGTGGGGGAGGGTTAAAGTGAGGTTAGGGGCTCCTCACAGCGTGTGGGGGGAGGGTTAAAGTGAGGTTAGGGGCTCCTCACAGAGTGTGGGGGAGGGTTAAAGTGAGGTTAGGGGCTTCTCACAGCGTGTTGGGGGGAGGGTTAAAGTGAGGTTAGCGGCTCCTCACAGCGTGTGGGGGGAGGGTTAAAGTGAGGCTAGGGGCTCCTCACAGCGTGTGGGGGGGGAGGGTTAAAGTGAGGTTAGGGGCTCCTGACAGCGTGTGGGGAGGGAGGGTTAAAGTGAGGTTAGGGGCTCCTCACAGCGTGTGGGGGGAGGGTTAAAGTGAGGTTAGGGGCTCCTCTCAGCGTGTGGGGGGGAGGGTTAAAGTGAGGTTAGTGGCTCCTCACAGCGTGTGGAGGGAGGGTTAAAGTGAGGTTAGGGGCTCCTCACAACGTGTGGGGTTGGCGTGGGGGTGGCGTGGGGGTGGCGTGGGGGTGGCGTGGAGTTGGCGTGGGGGTGGCGTGGGGTTGGCGTGTGGTTGGCGTGGGGGTGGCGTAGGGGTGGCGTGGGGTTGGCGTGGGGGTGGCGTGGGGGTGGCGTGGGGGTGGCGTGGGGGTGGCGTGGGGGTGGCGTGGGGTTGGTGTGGGGGTGGCGTGGAGGTGGCGTTGGGGTGGCGTGGGGGTGGCGTGGGGGTGGCGTGGGGGTGGCGTGGGGTTGGCGTGGGGGAGGCGTGGGGGTGGCGTGGGGGTGGCGTGGGGGTGGCGTCGGGGTGGCGTGGGGGTGGCGTGGGGGTGGCGTGGGGGTGGCCCTGGATACGGTGGTAACTGGCTCAGTATTTTCCTAGGTCAGGTTCCAGAGCAGCCCTTCGGTCTCCAGCAGCAGGTAGGTGCCTTACTTAGTTAAGTTAGTTCGTTAGTTACCTACTAATTTAGTTACCATTTTGCCAAAGGCAATATTGGCCTGTTTGATGTGTGTGTGTGTGTGTGTGTACTCACCTATTTGTGGTTGCAGGGGTCGAGTCTTAGCTCCTGGCTGTGTGTGTGTGTGTGTGTGTGTGTGTGTGTGTGTGTGTGTGTGTGTGTGTGTGTGTGTGTGTGTGTGTGTGTGTGTGTGTGTGTGTGTGTGTGTGTGTGTGTGTGTGTGTGTGTGTGTGTGTGTGTGTGTGTGTGTGTGTGTGTGTGTGTGTGTGTGTATGTGTGTGTGTGTGTGTGAGTGTGTGTATGTGTGTGTGTGTATGTGTGTGTGTGTGTGTGTGTGTGTGTGTACTCTCCTAGTTGTACTCACCTAGTTGAGGTTGCGGGGGTCGAGTCCGAGCTCCTGGCCCCGTCTCTTCACTGATCGCTACTAGGTCACTCTCCCTGAGCCGTGAGCTTTATCATACCTCTGCTTAAAGCTATGTATGGATCCTGCCTCCACTACATCGCTTCCCAAACTATTCCACTTACTGACTACTCTGTGGCTGAAGAAATACTTCCTAACATCCCTGTGATTCATCTGTGTCTTCAGCTTCCAACTGTGTCCCCTTGTTACTGTGTCCAATCTCTGGAACATCCTGTCTTTGTCCACCTTGTCAATTCCTCTCAGTATTTTGTATGTCGTTATCATGTCCCCCCTATCTCTCCTGTCCTCCAGTGTCGTCAGGTTGATTTCCCTTAACCTCTCCTCGTAGGACATACCTCTTAGCTCTGGGACTAGTCTTGTTGCAAACCTTTGCACTTTCTCTAGTTTCTTCACGTGCTTGGCTAGGTGTGGGTTCCAAACTGGTGCCGCATACTCCAATATGGGCCTAACGTACAGGGTGTACAGGGTCCTGAATGATTCCTTATTAAGATGTCGGAATGCTGTTCTGAGGTTTGCTAGGCGCCCTTATGCTGCAGCAGTTATTTGGTTGATGTGCGCTTCAGGAGATGTGCCTGGTGTCATACTCACCCCAAGATCTTTTTCCTTGAGTGAGGTTTGTAGTCTCTGACCCCCTAGACTGTACTCGGTCTGCGGCCTTCTTTGCTCTTCCCCAATCTTCATGACTTTGCACTTGGTGGGATTGAACTCCAGGAGCCAATTGCTGGACCAGGTCTGCAGCCTGTCCAGATCCCTTTGTAGTTCTGCCTGGTCTTCGATCGAGTGAATTCTTCTCATAAACTTCACGTCATCTGCAAACAGGGACACCTCAGAGTCTATTCCTTCCGTCATGTCGTTCACAAATACCAGAAACAGCACTGGTCCTAGGACTGACCCCTGCGGGACCCCGCTGGTCACAGGTGCCCACTCTGACACCTCGCCACGTACCATTAATCGCTGCTGTCTTCCTGACAAGTATTCCCTGATCCATTGTAGTACTTTCCCTGTTATCCCTGCTTGGTCCTCCAGTTTTTGGACTAATCTCTTGTGTGGTACTGTGTCAAACACCTTCTTGCAGTCCAAGAAAATGCAATCCACCCACTTGTCTCTCTCTTGTCTTACTGCTGTCACCTTGTCACAGAACTCCAGTAGGTTTGTGACACAGGATTTCCCGTCCCTGAAACCATTTTGGCTGCTGTTGATGAGATCATTCCTTTCTAGGTGTTCAACCACTCTTCTCCTGATAATCTTCTCCATGACTTTGCATACTATACATGTCAGTAACACTGGTCTGTAGTTTAGTGCTTCATGTCTGTCTCCTTTTTTAAAGATTGGGACTACATTTGTGTGTGTGTGTGTGTGTGTGTGTGTGTGTGTGTGTGTGTGTGTGTGTGTTGTAGTTTAGTGCCTCGTTTCTGTTTCCTTTCTTAAATATGGGGACTACATTAGCTGTCTTCCATTTCTCAGGTAGTTGCCCAGTTTCAAGGGATGTGTTGAAGATTGTGGTTAGAGGCACACACAGCATCTCTGCTCCTTCTCTAAGGACCCATGGGGAGATGTTGTCCGGTCCCATCGCCTTTGAGGTGTCAAGGTCACTTAAGAGCTTCTTCACCTCCTCCTCAGTTGTTCGTATGTCATCCAACACTTGTTGGTATATTCCCTCTTGATGTTCCCTTCTGTGCTGTCTTCCCACAGCCCTTCCTGTCTCTACTGTAAAAACTTCCTTAAATCTCCTGTTCAGCTCCTCACATACCTCCTGATCATTTCTTGTGAGTTCTCCACCTTCTGTCCTTAATCTGATCACCTGGTCTTTGACTGTTGTCTTCCTCCTGATGTGGCTATACAACAGTTTCGGGTCAGTCTTGATTCTCGATGCTATGTCATTTTCATACTGTCGCTGGGCCTCCCTCCTTACCTGTGCGTACTCGTTCCTGGCTCTGCGACTGATCTCCCTATTTTCGTGTGTTCTCTGCCTTCTGTACTTTTTCCATTCTCTATTGCACTTTGTTTTTGCCTCCTTACACCGTCGGGTAAACCAGGGGCTTGTTCTGGTCTTCCCGTTGTTACTGTTGCCCTTGGGAATGAACCTTTCCACTGCCTCCTTGCATTTTGTTGCTACATATTCCATCATTTCATTTACTGGCTTTCCTGCCAGTTCTCTGTCCCACTGGACCTCCCGCAGGAAGTTCTTCAACCCTATGTAGTCCCCTCTTTTATAGTCAGGCTTTTCCCATTCCACTCCTGTTATTCTCTCCACTTGCAGCTCTACTATGTATTCAAAGCACAGAACCACGTGGTCGCTAGCTCCTAGGGGACTCTCATACTTGATGTCCTCAATGTCTGAGCTGCCCAGGGTGAACACAAGGTCCAATCTTGCTGGTTCATCCTCCCCTCTCACTCTGGTAGTGTCCTTAACATGTTGGTGCATGAGGTTTTCCAGCACCACGTCCAACATCCTGGCTCTCCATGTTTCGGGACCCCCATGTGGCTCCAGGTTTTCCCAGTCAATCTCCCTGTGGTTGAAATCCCCCATAACCAGCAACTTTGCTCTGCTGGAGTGAGCTCTTCTTGCCACCTCAGCAAGTGTGTCCACCATTGCTCTGTTGCTCTCTTCATATTCCTCTCTTGGCCTCCTGCAGTTCTGTGGTGGATTATACATCACTGCAATGACCACTTTGTGTTCCCCAGACTGAAGTGTACCTGCTATGTAGTCTCTTTCTCCTGTCTCATCTATTCCTTCCATTTTCTCGAATTTCCATCTGTTTTTTACGAGCAGAGCAACCCCACCTCCCCCCCTACCCCTTCTATCTTTCCTCATGATCTGGTATCCTGGTGGGAAGATTGCATCTGTTATTGTCTCCATGAGTTTTGTTTCTGTAACTGCTATGATGTCTGGGGACTTCTCATTGATTCTTTCTTGCCATTCCTCATGTTTATTCGTTAATCCATCTGCATTTGTGTACCAAACCTTCAACTTCTGTTCTAATACTGTAACTGTGGTGCGGGGGGTGGAAACAGAGGGATCGGTGTGTGATGGTTGGTTTGGAATGTTCAGTTGCCTTGGGGGTGTCGTGGCTGGAGTCCTTCTGCAGGTGTTTCTGGGGGGTGCGCTTGTCCTTCCATTTGATCCTGGGTTATTCTGCTCTCTTCCTGTGTGTGTGTGTGTGTGTGTGTGTGTGTGTGTGTGTGTGTGTGTGTGTGTGTGTGTGTGTGTGTGTATTTGTGTGTGTGTATGTGTGTGTGTGTTTGAGTGATAATTTTTGGTCTAAATGACAAAAAAAATCAACATTTTACGTACTTGCAAACTGTAAGGTAACCAAAGTTAACAAAGAAGGTTACCCCTTTCACCCTCACTATCCCCCCAAGAAGTATACTACCTTACAACTATCCCTAAAAGTTCAAGTATACCAGCACTGACCACTCGAGACACTTGATCATAACATCATTTAATTAAACACTTATTAATTATTAAGCCAGTCACTGGATAAAGTAAACAAATTCTCTACTCTGATACAGAACTACTTTTAAGGACAGTCTTTAACTTATTGATTCTAGTAAAAAAATGCTGAGGAAAGTATAATAATGATACTTAGGTAGACTGAGTTTCCAGGGAATGACAAGGTAATGGATAGTAGACTGAAGTATTACACAATAAAACAGAGTTCAGCCTCAGATAGACTTTTACACATTCAGCTCCACAGGAAGGTGCTGCCAGATACAGCAACTCAACCTTCCAGCATGGCTGCCACCAGGAAGGTACTGCCAGATACAGCAACTCAACCTTCCAGCATGGCTGCCACCAGGAAGGTTCTGCCAGATACAGAAACACAACCTTCCAGCATGGCTGCCACCAGGAAGTTGCAGCCAAATACAACAACTCAACCTTCCAGCATGGCTATCGTATGGTAGGTACTGCCAGGTACAGCAACTCAACCTTCCAGCATGGCTGCTGCGTTACTAGCTTTTTTTTTCCTGAACTTCTTTCCCTGAGCTATTTTCCTCGAAATAATTTCCCTGAGCGTATAAAGACCTATACAACCCCTTCCCGTCCCTCTTGAGCTTCCGGCTCAATAACCAGGATAAATGGATTTAAATCCTCTCCTATTTCATACAAACAGGGAGACGGGGATAGCCTCAATACCTCACAGAAATCATTAGTATTATGCACGCATGAAAAACCCACTTCAGCCAGAAGGAACATAGTATAAAAGTCTACCAGTGTTGCCGATGTGCCCTCACCATGAACATAAAAATCATTTAAAACACAGCGAAACTGTCACAGCGTTTTGTGAGGAGCGTGTACGCTGAATATAGGTTAATTACTTGTTGTAAGAGGCATTTGTTGATAGATATTTGGCCTGCCACTTTTGTGTATGAGAAAGAGAGAGAGAGAGAGAGAGAGAGAGAGAGAGAGAGAGAGAGAGAGAGGTATGTTCAGTACGATAGTAGGCAGGTAGGATGGCGGGGCAGGGGAAGGTCAAGCCATGCAGGCATACATCAGACAAAGCAAAGCAAGGCTAAAGTAAGTAGCTAAACAAACAATACTATACTAGCAGGCAGGCAGACACCAGACCAGACAGGAAGGCCGAGCCTGTGTTGTGGTCCCTCAGCTGGTCGTATTAGTGCTGACGATGGTTAGATAACACACCTGGTAAGAGACTTTATGGCTCTAGGAAACTTTTAGAGAATGAGACAGAGAGGGAAAACACACAAAACACAGTTATGTACTTATTAAACTAATTTTAGTTTCACTCTTTATGCCTAACATATTTATTTTTATGAGAAATATAATGATCCTGTTTTTCATAATTATAATATTTTTCGTGAGAATTTAAAAAGAACACGACTTGATAAAAAAAATTCATCACTCATACATTCATAATTTTTGACGCTCAAAGACAGAATAGTGGCTAAAAAAAAATTGAAGATAAAATGGATTATGGCACTTTACGTATGACACGTATAATAATTTAATGACTCAAATTATAGAGCAGGTTTAGTCATTTCCTATAATGAACAGCGTATGAATTACTTTTAAATATTCTGATTCAATGTAAAATATAAATCAAACAGAAAATATGAGATATAACTTTGATTCCTTTAGCATTCCCAGGTTCCATTAGGAACCACGTCTGACGAAGGGTTCAGAGTCCCAGGTTCCATTAGGAACCACGTCTGACGAAGGGTTCAGAGTCCCAGGTTCCATTAGGAACCACGTCTGACGAAGGGTTCAGAGTCCCAGGTTCCATTAGGAACCACGTCTGACGAAGGGTTCAGAGTCCCAGGTTCCATTAGGAACCACGTCTGACGAAGGGTTCAGAGTCCCAGGTTCCATTAGGAACCACGTCTGACGAAGGGTTCAGAGTCCCAGGTTCCATTAGGAACCACGTCTGACGAAGGGTTCAGAGTCCCAGGTTCCATTAGGAACCACGTCTGACGAAGGGTTCAGAGTCCCAGGTTCCATTAGGAACCACGTCTGACGAAGGGTTCAGAGTCCCAGGTTCCATTAGGAACCACGTCTGACGAAGGGTTCAGAGTCCCAGGTTCCATTAGGAACCACGTCTGACGAAGGGCTCAGAGTCCCAGGTTCCATTAGGAACCACGTCTGACGAAGGATTCAGAGTCCCAGGTTCCATTAGGAACCACGTCTGACGAAGGGTTCGGAGTCCCAGGTTCCATTAGAACCACGTCTGACGAAGGGTTCAGAGTCCCAGGTTCCATTAGGATCCCTCGTCTGACGAAGGGTTCAGAGTCCCAGGTTCCATTAGGAACCACGTCTGACGAAGGGTTCAGAGTCCCAGGTTCCATTAGGAACCTCGTCTGACAAAGGGTTCAGAGTCCCAGGTTGCATTAGGATCCCTCGTCTGACGAAGGGTTCAGAGTCCCAGGTTCCATTAGGATACTCGCCTGACAAAGGGTTCAGAGTCCCAGGTTGCATTAGGAACCTCGTCTGACAAAGGGTTCAGAGTCCCAGGTTGCATTAGGATCCCTCGCCTGACAAAGGGTTCAGAGTCCCAGGTTCCATTAGGATACTCACCTGACAAAGGGTTCAGAGTCCCAGGTTGCATTAGGAACCTCGTCTGACAAAGGGTTCAGAGTCCCAGGTTGCATTAGGAACCTCGTTTGACAAAGGGTTCAGAGTCCCAGGTTCCATTAGGATCCTTGTCTGACAAAGGGTGCAGAGTCCCAGGTTCCATTAGGAACCTCGTCTGACAAAGGGTTCAGAGTCCCAGGTTCCATTAGGATCCCTCGTCTGACAAAGGGTTCAGAGTCCCAGGTTCCATTAGGATCCCTCGTCTGACAAAGGGTTCAGAGCCCCAGGTTCCATTAGTAACCTCGTCTGACAAAGGGTTCAGAGTCCCAGGTTCCATTACGATCCCTCGTCTGACAAAGGGTTCAGAGCCCCAGGTTCCATTAGGAACCTCTGACAAAGGGTTCAGAGTCCCAGGTTCCATTAGGAACCTCGTCTGACAAAGGGTTCAGAGTTCCAGGTCCCATTAGGATCCTCGTCTGACAAAGGGTTCAGAGTCCCAGGTTCCATTAGGATCCTCGTCTGACAAAGGGTTCAGAGTCCCAGGTTCCATTAAGAACCTTGTCTGACAAAGGGTTCAGAGTCCCAGGTTCCATCAGGAACCTCGTCTGACAAAGGGTTCAGAGTCCCAGGTTGCATAAGGAACCTCGTCTGACAAAGGGTTCAGAGTCCCAGGTTCCATTAGGAACCTCGTCTGACAAAGGGTTCAGAGTCCCAGGTTGCATTAAGAACCTCGTTTGACAAAGGGTTCAGAGTCCCAGGTTCCATTAGGATCATCGCCTGACAAAGGGTTCAGAGTCCCAGGTTCCATTAGGAACCTCGTCTGACAAAGGGTTCAGAGTCCCAGGTTCCATCATGATCCTCGTCTGACGAAGGGTTCAGAGTCCCAGGTTGCATTAGGAACCTCGTCTGACAAAGGGTTCAGAGTCCCAGGTTCCATTAGGATCCCTCGTCTGACAAAGGGTTCAGAGCCCCAGGCTCCATTAGTAACCTCGTCTGACAAAGGGTTCAGAGCCCCAGGTTCCATTAGTAACCTCGTCTGACAAAGGGTTCAGAGACCCAGGTTCCATTAGGATCCCTCGTCTGACAAAGAGTTCAGAGTCCCAAGTTCCATTAGGAACCTCGTCTGACAAAGGGTTCCATTAGGAACCTCGTCTGACAAAGGGTTCCATTAGGAACCTCGTCTGACAAAGGGTTCAGAGTCCCAGGTTCCATTAGGATCCCTCGTCTGACAAAGAGTTCAGAGTCCCAGGTTCCATCAGGAACCTCGTCTGACAGAGGATTCAGAGTCCCAGGTTCCATTAGGAACCTCGTCTGACAAAGGGTTCAGAGTCCCAGGTTGCATTATGAACCTCGTCTGACAAAGGGTTCAGAGTCCCAGGTTGCATTATGAACCTCGTCTGACAAAGGGTTCAGAGTCCCAGGTTCCATTAGGAACCTCGTCTGACAAAGGGTTCAGAGTCTCGGGTTTCATTAGGAACCTCGTCTGACAAAGGGTTCAGAATCCCAGGTTCCATTAGGAGCCTCGTATAACAAAGGGTTAAGAGTCCCAGGTTCCATTAGGAACCTCGTCTGACAAAGGGTTCAGAGTCCCAGGTCCCATTAAGATCCTCGTCTGACAAAGGGTTCAGAGTCCCAGGTTCCATTAGGATCCCTCGTCTGACAAAGGGTTCAGAGCCCCAGGTTCCATTAGGAACCTCGTCTGACAAAGGGTTCAGAATCCCAGGTTCCATTAGGAACCTCGTCTGACAAAGGGTTCAGAGTCCCAGGTTCCATTAGGAACCTCGTCTGACAAAGGGTTCAGAGTCTCAGGTTCTATTAGGAACCTCGTCTGACAAAAGGTTCAGAGTCCCAGGTTCTGTTAGGATGCCTCGTCTGACAAAGGGTTCAGAGTCCCAGGTTCCATTAGAATCCCTCGTCTGACAAAGGGTTCAGAGTCCCAGGTTCCATTAGGAACCTCGTCTGACAAAGGGTTCAGAGTCTCAGGTTCTATTAGGAACCTCGTCTGACAAAGGGTTCAGAGTCCCAGGTTCCATTAGGATCCCTCGTCTGACAAAGGGTTCAGAGTCCCAGGTTCCATTAGGATCCCTCGTCTGACAAAGGGTTCAGAGTCCCAGGTTCCATTAGGAACCTCGTCTGACAAAGGGTTCAGAGTCCAATCTGAACAATTGTTGAAACTGCCTTGAACCGATATTAGAACTCATTGTACACAAATAACCCGCACATAAAAGACAGAAGCTTACGACGACGTTTCGGTCCGACTTGGACCATTGACAAAGTCACACTAACAGAGGAGGAGCAGAACGGCTATATATAGGCAGGAAGAGGTGGAGGTAGTAGTAGTGGTAGAAGTAGTAGTAGTAGTAGTACAAGAATTGTATATAATACCGACAGGATGAAATGACACATGCACAACACCCGGGCATCCCCACCGTAGACGTTTCGCCATCCAGCCAGCCACTGGATGGCGAAACGTCCACAACAAAGACAACCAGACGCCGCACATGTGTCTAATTTCATCAGTAGATGTAGTGGAAGAAGAAGAGGTAGTAGTAGTGGTAGTGGTAGAAGTGGGAAATAAGGAAGACGAGCCAGTCAAATACAAAGGAAGGGGAGCACTGCAAGAGAGCTAGAAACCCACAGAGGGAGAGCAAGCGCACCGAGGTGCGTGAAAGGGGAAGTGGTGAAATAAAATAAAGAAGGAACAGAAACACGAGACAGGAGAGAGAAAGACAACCCAGAGGAGAAAAGGAGAGAGGAAAGGGGAAGAGGAAGAAGAAAAAGAAGAAGAAGAAAAAATGAGGATTCAGGTTAAGTCACGGGTGTTCTGAAGTTTGGAGCATTTTACAATGTAGTGGGAGAGGAAGGCATCTACAGAGACGAAGCCAGGGCTAAGGTTCATACAAGGAAAGTTGTGTATAAGAGAGGATTCAACTAAACGGCGACTGTTCGAGTTGGAAGTAGGGAAGACAGTTTTAGCAGAAGACCAGTCAATAGGATGGCTATGATCTCTGACGTGACAGAAAAGAGCATTGTTAGTGTCGGCAAGCCTAACACTATTTTTGTGCTCCCTAAGTCTGTCAGAAAGAGATCGACCAGTTTCTCCAAAGTATTGAAGAGGACAGGAGGAGCAAGAAATAGAGTAGACACCAGGAACATCTGTAGAGGGAGGAGAGGTATGAACGAGATTAGTGCGAAGAGTGTTAGTCTGGCGGAAGGTAAGCTTGATGTCTAAGGGACGGAGAGAATTGTTGAGATTAGAAAGACCGGAAATGTAGGGAAGGCAGAGGATAGAAGAGTTCCCATGAGTAGAGAGTTTGGGAGAGAAGAAATTGCGTTTAGCACGTGAGAGGGCAGAGTCTATGAAATGGGAAGGGTAGCCAAGACGGGAGAACGAATTATAAAGAGTGGAAATTTCTGCTGGAAGGAACTGAGGATCACAGATGCGGAGGGCACGGAGAAAGAGGGAGATAAGAACACTTTTCTTGACAGGGGAAGCATGATAGGAAAAGTAGTGAATGTACATGCCACTGTGCATAGGTTTACGGTAAACGGAAAAGGAAAAACCTGTATCTGAGCGGTGGACATGGACATCAAGGAAAGGAAGTAAGGAATTAGATTCCCATTCAGCTTTAAACTTAATGGAAGGGGCAAGATTGTTAAGAGCTTCAAGAAAAGGTTGGAAGAGACTGGAGTCATGAGGCCACAGAGCCTTCCTCTCCCACTACATTGTAAAATGCTCCAAACTTCAGAACACCCGTGACTTAACCTGAATCCTCATTTTTTCTTCTTCTTCTTTTTCTTCTTCCTCTTCCCCTTTCCTCTCTCCTTTTCTCCTCTGGGTTGTCTTTCTCTCTCCTGTCTCGTGTTTCTGTTCCTTCTTTATTTTATTTCACCACTTCCCCTTTCACGCACCTCGGTGCGCTTGCTCTCCCTCTGTGGGTTTCTAGCTCTCTTGCAGTGCTCCCCTTCCTTTGTATTTGACTGGCTCGTCTTCCTTATTTCCCACTTCTACCACTACCACTACTACTACCTCTTCTTCTTCCACTACATCTACTGATGAAATTAGACACATGTGCGGCGTCTGGTTGTCTTTGTTGTGGACGTTTCGCCATCCAGTGGCTGGCTGGATGGCGAAACGTCTACGGTGGGGATGCCCGGGTGTTGTGCATGTGTCATTTCATCCTGTCGGTATTATATACAATTCTTGTACTACTACTACTACTACTTCTACCACTACTACTACCTCCACCTCTTCCTGCCTATATATAGCCGTTCTGCTCCTCCTCTGTTAGTGTGACTTTGTCAATGGTCCAAGTCGGACCGAAACGTCGTCGTAAGCTTCTGTCTTTTATGTGCGGGTTATTTGTGTATCGTTCCAGTCACGGTATTGTGCCTTTTTGTTATTTAGAACTCATTGTCATTGTCAAATATCCAATCAGATAATAATAATAATAATAATAATAATAATAATAATAATAATAATAATAATAATAATAATAATAATAATAATAATAATAATAATAATAATAATAATAATAATAATAATAAAAATAATAATCTTGCGCATCTTTATTTCTACAAGTACATGTACAAGGTATATAGTCCTAGCTGACATCAATGACATACTACTATATAGAAAGCCGCTTGTTATGCTCAGCATTTCGGACAAATTAGGTGTTTTGTCCCGGGATGCAACCCACACCAGTCGACTAACACCCAGGTACTCATTTCTTTACTGATGGGTGAACAGGGACAGCAGGTGTCTTATGGAAACACGTCACTAATATTTACCAGCCGTATCGGAGGAGAATCGAGCTGCGGGATAACCCTAACTCCTTCCTAAGGGGAGTGAAGAGATGGGATGTGAATCAGTGTAGATCCAGACTCTGGAGTGGGTGGAATAATAACTAGTCTTAGTTTCAAAGATTCACAAAATAATGTGAAAGATACGGCAAAAATAACAGGAGTAAAACGGTCTTATAAAGGGACAATCTATAATTTATTAGACGCACATACAATTCCCTCTAGTATTTCTATGATAGAATATTAAAAAAAATGTTCAGTTCAAGATTACCCAGAACCTGTACATGGGAGAAGTGAAAAATCCTTGTGGCTAAAAACCGCTGGTTTACAAGGGAAATAAGAACGTAAGAACGTAAGAAAGAAGGAACACTGCAACAGACCTAATGACCCATGCGGAGCAGGTCCATGTCCACCCTCGGATTAGACCAATGACCCACCCCCCGGATTATCCCAATGACCCATCCAGTCTGGTCATCCCCACTCAAGGATGGAGCACTGTACCAGACCCAGCAGCACAAGCTAGTCAGGTCCAACTCACACCCACCCACACCCACTCATGTATTTATCTAACCTATTTTTAAAACTACACAACGTTTTAGCCTCAATAACTGTACTCGGGAGTTTGTTCCACTCATCCACAACTCTATTACCAAACCAGTGCTTTCCTATATCCTTCCTGAATCTGAATTTTTCCAACTTGAAACCATTGCTGCGAGTCCTGTCTTGGCTGGAAATTTTCAGCACACTATTTACATCCCCTTTATTTATTCCTGTTTTCCATTTATGCACCTCGATCATATCTCCCCCTAATTCTACGCCTTTCGAGAGAGTGCAGATTCAGGGCCTTCAGTCTATCCTCATAGGGAAGATTTCTGATACATGGGATCATCTTTGTCATCCTCCTTTGTACGTTTTCCAGAGCATTTATATCCATTCTGTAATACGGTGACCAGAACTGAGCAGCATAGTCTAAATGAGGCCTAACCAAGGATATATATGATTTGGTTTACGATAAAAAATAATATTTGGTTTATTACAGATTAATTAACTGTGGGATGCACGTGTGTATCACAGTTAGCAGACTGAGGAACGAGCCTCTACCACTACTGGTGCTGAACTGCCTGCATGAGTCACTTCGTATACTATAAACAAACCTTTCTGTATTTTTTGTTTTCGTCAAACAGACAAGTTTATGATTCACTAGTTTCACGCAAAATTTCACCATGTCTCACTCATAGAGGCCAAGTTCGTGGCGCCATCCATAAAATATTCTTAAATAAAAAGTGTGTGGGGGGGAGGGGGTGTATGGTTGGGTGTATCTCTTCCTGGTGTTTCCACCGTTACTCTTATTATTGTTTGTAATTAACGAGTACCGCACGTTGTTGCTGTCTTTCACGGATGATATTATTATTATTATAATCAAGGGGGAAGCGCTAAACCCGGAGGATTATACAGCGCCTGGGGGGGGGATGTGGAAGGCATTCAGGCTTAATTCGGGGAACTGGAGCACAGATCCAATTCCCTAAATCAAGAGCCCCTCACCAACATCAAGGAACCTTCCCTGAGGGGTCACGGATGATAGAACTTCCCGCTGGCTCCTTCTCTTCCGTCTCCCCACTCACCTCTCCTTCCTCGCTCCTTCCTTTTCTCACTGTCTCCTTCCCTCTGTCATCTTTCCTTACTGTATACACAACATCTTGATGTTTTATATTTCGTCGATTACCTTAAATCGTTCATTGTTGTTGTTTTAAAGATGTCAAGCCTTGTTGTTACTTGTGTATTATACTACATCTGCTTCTTGTTACTGAAGTAGCCTACTGTCCCTCTTTCGTGTTGCCATGGAATCCTTCTTTCCCTGTTTCCTGTTGCCAAAATATTCTACTATATGTGCTTTCTCCTAAACATTAATCTTCTTTATTCGAATGCAGAAGAGACAGAAGAATCATTAGAAAGGTAAAGACGATGTGATTAGTCCATCAGCCTTCAGGAAGTTTTGATGTCAGTCACTCCCCAGCCTGGGTAAATGTTCAGCTCCATAGTCTTGAATAATTATTTCTGCTTTGTGTGACTGAGGCTTTCTGCTGTCTAGGCTTCCAGGGATTTTTACTGGAAGCCATACAACTGGAAGGGCTGTAACGGATTGTGAGCAAAGGAAGTTTTGACTCGTGTGTTGCTGTAGTGAACTTCCCAAATAATAAGGCCTTCCTTTTTTTCTAACAGTTACTAAAAACAAATAGGAACAACAGGGTTAACTATGTAAGTGGGCTCCTCACAGAAACAAAAATGAAATGTGAACAGGCCACAGGGACGAGTAGGTTTCTTTGTCAAAGATTCATTTTGTTACACAGAGCTGTTGAAATACACAAATGATACAGTGAAGTACTGCATATTAAGGATCTATCAATTATCCTTATTTTTATTTACACAACGGTTTTTATAGGGTTAATGAAAGAGTTCCTACCTTTATTTACAAAAAAAAGAGCTCTTACCTAAATCAGCTTGTTTGAAAGTCTTCTTATTGTTATGAGACATACAAATAAGGAACAGGATAAAGATCGAGTCATCTGTGAACCAGAGATTTCATTTGGTCAACTGACTTCAATTCATCAATGCCGTTATGCTGTTCGAACATTTTCTTGGACTCGAGTCAATCTAAGAATGAATGATCTCATATGAAGTGATCTTCTTGAAAGGTGCACCCAGAGTGTAGTTGCTGTTTGTTGCCCGTCTTGTGATATAGATGTTTTCTCGCTGCCGCGAAGTGGCACCAGGTGTAGTATGTTGACAACATAGGCCTTATACATAACTGTAATGCCACCTACATCCTTCCGGTCACGAAGGCTCTGCTAAAATGACTGAACTATCCATGCCGGGTTCAGGCGAGAGATAAGTCGTCTTGCTCTATTTTTTTATTCTGTCAAGAAATGGCAGATGAGTCGGGGGAAGGGGGTAAGGCAGACACTCCAGGAAAGTGGACCATACTCCATACTCAAGGTGTGAACGTATTTGCACTTTGTACAGTCTTACAGCTTCTACTGTCAAGCAGATACGAGATACGCTTTAGTGCTATTGACTTCTTCACCATCTTACTTACAAGATTTACTATGTGGTTCTTCATAATCATTTTGGTATCAAATTTCACCTTTAGGATATCAGCCTCATCCCAGCGTTCCAACACTCTCCCATTCCTTCTTACCACTGCTCCAATATTACCATTATGCTGTCTGGAGACCCCATATCATTTGTGTCTTCTCAGAAGTGAATGTGACTTGCCATCGTTTTTCCCAAGCTGATATAGCTGTAAGCTGGTGACTGATGTAACTGAGAGTAACTGGCATTTCCTCTCTTGCTTAAATAAACGTCAGAGTACAAGAATAGGATTCTTATAAATCATCGTTAACAGAGGATCCTTTGCTACCAGTGCCTTTATTTCTAATGCCTGAGGAGTTCACGAAACAGATAAGGAAAATAGAAGAATGTCTTGAAAACCTTGAAAATCCTACACCAAATATTATCTTCCTCGGAGATTTCAGTCTCCCAAATTTTAAATGGAAGATAGTAAATCACAACACTGTGTTACAAATAGTTCTTGGAAGCACGCCAATTAAGCAGATACATATCAGAAAGATAATGGGGCTTCGTGAAAAGTTTACTTTGAACCAACAGATTACAGGACTAGAAACGAACGTGCACTGGAGATGATCATCATGAACAGTGAAGGACCATTCAGAGTCATAATCGTAAATACAATTTACTCTGATCACAACACAGAAAACTACAAACAAGTATAAATACTGGCACTGAAACTTCTGTAATAGTATACGAGAAGGGATGTTCAGTAAATTTAACTTCAACAATCAGAGAATTGACTGGGACACAATAAGCAAAGACATATCGTGGGAAACAGACCATAAGCACCCTAAACCCTCACAAGTGCTTGGAAAATATAAATATGGAGGCAAACAAGATCTGTGTAGAATACGTACTACTGAAAAAAAAATGAAAGAAGATAAAATATAGAGTGTAGAAGAATGTACAGGCGAAGAAAATGGGGTTATCGAACTGCTTGAAAATACGAACATATCACAACGAAGGTAAGATAACATTTGCCGAGAGATTACCGGGTTAGAACAAAAGCTTAAGCTGTCGTATCAGACAGAAGCACACAAGGAACAAAAAGCTGTCCAGGATATAGCCAGGAACTCCAAATATTTCTACACACGAAAAAATCCACGTTAAGAACCACATGTAGAATTGGACCATTAATCACAGGAGGCTCATGCACTGATGATGAAAAAATGAGAGAAATTCTTAAAGATCAATATGAGTCAATGTTCAACAGCCCATTAAACAAGAGCAAGCCGAAGAATGCAGAATATATTTTCGTAACCCCTGAAGGGCACACAGATTATATAAGCGACGTAAGTACAAATCCTGAAGAATTCGAAAAAGAAATAGAAAACATGCCTACTCATGCAGCACCTGGACCGGATTAGTGAAATTCTTTGTTTATAAAGAGGTGCAAAATACCACTAGCACGAGCATTCGGTATTTCTTAGGGGAAGAACTTACATCTAGGTGAAATCCCAGAAGCCTTAAAAAGTGAAGATATAAAGCAGGCAGTAGAGCACTAGCCAAAAATTACAGACCAATAACCCTACTATAGCACATCATAAAAGCCTTTGAAAGGGTGATGAAGCCTCAGATTACAAATTTATGAAACATCATAACCTACACAACCCAAATCAACATGGATTTACACCAGGAAGATCATGTTAGTCACAACTACTAAACCACTATGACAGAAATGCTGAGGCGCCGAACTAAAACCAAAATTCGATCATGGAGTGATTGCATATAAGTTGAGGGAGATAAGCATAAAGGAAAAATAGCAAAATGGAATTTCAATTTACCGACAAAGAATAATAGCAAACAGGGAAAAATCCAGCATTAGGTAAGTAAAAAGCTCAGACCCCCAAGGCGCGGTCCTGGCGCCTTGACTATTTATTATCAGTATAATGGACACAGATAAAAACACTCGCCACAGTCATGCATCATCATTTACAGATGATATCACAGTAAGCATGAAAATCATCTCAGTAGAAGATACAGAAAACTTGGAAGAAGATATAAATAAATTCTTCGAGTGGGCAGTGGAGAACGACATGACGTTCATCGGTGACAAGTTCCAACTGTTTAGATTTGGAAAGAATGAAGAGCTCAAGCGAGAGAGAGAGAGAGAGAGAGAGAGAGAGAGAGAGAGAGAGAGAGAGAGAGAGAGAGAGAGAGAGAGAGAGAGAGAGAGAGAGAGAGACGTATACGAAACACAATGTCACTAAATAGAATGAGAGGAACATGTGAAGGATCTGGGTGTAATATTGTCAGCTGACCTTTCTTTATAAGAACACAATAAGGAACTATCACGAAAGCCAGGAAAATGACTAGGTGGATAACGAGAACTTTTAAAACATTGGGAATGATTTCAATGGTGACACTAGTGTTCTCTCGTTTGGAGTAGTGTTAAGTGTTGACGGTCCCTTTAGAGCAGAAGGGATATTTGAGCTGAAACAGATATAGAGATAATTTACGGCCAGCACAGAGTCAATAAAGCCTTTAAATTACAGGGAAAGCCTTAATTAATGTCTTAAATACGTATATACTCGCTGAAGAGAGAGAGAGAGAGAGAGAGAGAGAGAGAGAGAGAGAGAGAGAGAGAGAGAGAGAGAGAGAGAGAGAGAAAGAGAGAGATGATAATACATACGTGGAAAGCACTTAACGGTCTTGTCCCAAATTCGCACACTGCCATAACATGCTGGAATGAGAGATGTAGAAGAAAATGTAATATAAACCCAGTGAAGAGTAGGGGCATCAACATCCGTGGTCTCAGACAGTTTAACACAGCATCACGGGATATCAGAATCTACATTGCTGGAACAAGCTTGGAAATCTTCAAGTGCCGGATCAACTAGGCTGTGAGCCAGCGGGGCTCCTGCAGTTACAACCTGGTTAACCAGGCAAGGACTAGACAAACCTGACCCGAGGCAGTGTTGCAGTAGAAGAACTGTGGAAACACGTCAGAGGTATATCAAAGGTAGTATGCAGTTAGTGGGGTGCAGGTAGCGAACGAGAAGTGCGAGTAGCAGGACGTGGGATGCGGGACGAGGGATGCGGGTAGCAGAATGGGGGATGCGGGTAGCAGAACGGGAGAGGCGGGTAGCAGAACGTAGGATGCGGGTAGCTGAATGTACAATGCGGGTTGTAGGCCGTGCGATGCAGGTAGCAGTCGTGAGGTGTGGGTAGCAGTCGTGAGGTTCGGGTAACAGTCGTGAGGTGTGAGTAGCGGTCGTTAGTGGTAGGTAACAGCCGTGGGGGGCGGGTATGAGCGGGACGATGTTAGAGGGCGTGGGTTGGGGGTAGCAGTTGGGAGACAGGTAGCGAGCGTGGGTTGTGGGTAGGAATGTACCTGGAGGGTATTCCGGGGATCAACGCCCCCACGGCCCGATCCATGACCAGGCCTCCCGGCGGATCAGGGCCTGATCATCTAGGCTGTTACTGCTGGCCGCACGTATTCCAACGTATGAACCACAGCCCGGCTGATCTGACACTGACTTTAGGTCTCTGCCCAGCTCCCCTTTGAAGACAGCCACGGGTCTAATAGTAATTCCCCTCATGCCTGGTGGGAGGCTGTTTTGGGCTCCGAACACTTACTGTGTTTTCTCTTAGTGTACGAATGGCACCCCTACTTTTCATTGGGCGTATGTTGTACCCCCTGCCAAGTCTTTTGCTTTCGTAAGGAGTGATTTCTGTGTGCAGATTAGGGACCAGTCCTTCTAGGATTTTCCAGGTGTAGATTATGATATACCTCTCTCGCCTGCGCTCCAGTGAGTACAAATTAAGTGCTTCTAAGCATTCCCAGTAGTTAAGGTATTTGACGGAACTTATATGTGCAGTGAAGGTTCTCTGTACATTCTCTAAATCTGCGATTTCACCTGCCTTGAATGGGGATGTTAATGTACAGCAGTAGAGAGAACAAAGGATCATCATAAGCATGGCATCTCTTGTTCTGAACTTTCTCAATATCCATCCTATCATTTTCCTCGTAGATATGATAGCGGCATTCTTATGATCCTTGAAGGTGAGATCCCCAGACATTATCGCTCCCAGGTCCTTCACATTACTTTTCCGCTCTATTGTGTGAATAGAGTTTGTAGTATACTCACTGCTAGTTATTATTTCCTCCAGTTTTCCATAACGGAGCAGTTGGAATTTGTCTTCATTGAACATCATACTGATTTCCGTTGCCCATTGGAAAACTTGATTTATATCTTCTTGGAGATTTACCATGTCCTCAATGGTTGACACTCTCGTGCTACAATGGTTTACATCTCTGTCTCTATCTGCTATGAGGATGAGGAACAGGATAGGGGAGAGTACTGTGCCTTGTGGTACAGAGCTCTTCACTATGGCAGCTTCCTATTTAACACCGTTTACTACCACTCTTTGTGTTTGATTACTTAGAAAGTTGAAGATCCATCTGCCTACTTTGTCAGTTATCCCTTTAGCACACATTTTGTGCACTATTACACCATGATCGCACGTGTCAAAGGCTTTTTGCAAAATCTGTGTATACTACATCTGCAGTCTGTTTTTCTAGCAGTGCTTCCAAGACCATATCATAGTGGTCCAGTGGTTGCGAGAGGCAGGAGTGACCTGCTCTGAACCCATGTTGCCCTGGATTGTGCAGTTGTTGGGAATCCAAGTGATTTACACTCATGTTTCTTATCAATCTTTCAAAGATTTTTATGATGTATGACGTTAGCACTTTTCGTCTATCGTTCTTAGCTATTGCTTTTCTCCCAACTTTATGGAGTGGGGCTATGTCCGTTGAGTGGAGAGACGGGTAGCGGGCGTGGATTGTGGGTAGGAGTGGGGAATCAAGTAGCTGGCATGGGTTGTGGGCAACAGTAGGGAGACAGGTAGCGGGCGTGGGGAGACAGGTAGCGGGTGTTGGATGTAGGTGGCACAGGGGGAGAAATCAAGCAGAGGGCGTGGTTTGCGGGTATCGATAGATGTGTGGGGGATGAGCGGGTAGGTGGGGGGAAGCGTTGTTGTTTTCGGGTAGCTGGGGTGATGGTAGTGGGGGAGAGTAGACGGGGGTGTGGCAGGGCGTTGTCCTTACCATGTACAGCAGCAGTAACGGGACTCCCAGCTGCCATTGCTCGCTGCTCCCCCCTCCTCCCCCACCCCTACTCCACTCTCCATAGATTCCTACCACCCCATCACCCGTACCCCTTACATGTACCCCTTACATTACACCCATACCACAAAGATAAGAGGGAGAGAGAGAGAGAGAGAGAGAGAGAGAGAGAGAGAGAGAGAGAGAGAGAGAGAGAGAGAGAGAGAGAGAGAGAGAGAGAGAGAGAGAGAGAGAGAGAGAATCATAACATTAGGACCCCAATGGAAATAAGTCACTTTGTTTGACCTTTTTTGGGGGTTATCCTAGGTAATTTACACTGTTATTTTACACTTAATTTACACTTAAGTGTACCTGTTCCTAAATAAACTTATTAGAGGCGAGCACTGCGGCAGGCCTACTGGCCCATGATAAGCAAGTTCAGCTCACACACACACACACACACACACACACACACACACACACACACTGCTGCAGCATATGGGCGCCTGGCAAACCTGAGAACAGCATTCCGATACCTTAGTAAGGAATCATTCAAGACACTGTACACCGTGTATGTCAGGCCCATACTGGAGTATGCAGCACCTGTTTGGAACCCGCACTTGATAAAGCACGTCAAGAAACTAGAGAAAGTACAAAGGTTTGCAACAAGGTTAGTTCCAGAGCTAAGGGGAATGTCCTATGAAGAAAGATTAAGGGAAATCGGCCTGACCACACTGGAGGACAGGAGGGTCAGGGGAGACATGATAACGACATATAAAATACTGCGTGGAATAGACAAGGTGGACAAAGACAGGATGTTCCAGGGAGGGGACACAGAAACAAGAGGCCACAATTGGAAGTTGAAGACACAAATGAGTCAGAGAGATAGTAGGAAGTATTTCTTCAGTCACAGAGTTGTAAGGCAGTGGAATAGCCTAGAAAATGACGTAGTGGAGGCAGGAACCATACACAGTTTTAAGACGAGGTTTGATAAAGCTCATGGAGCGGGGAGAGAGAGGGCCTAGTAGCAACCGGTGAAGAGGCGGGGCCAGGAGCTAGGACTCGACCCCTGCAACCACAAATAGGTGAGTACACACACACTCCGCTACTCGGGGAGTTGGTGTCTCTCAACCACGACTGTATTACCCAACTAGTGGGTTTCCATGTCTCCTTTCTCAATCTCAACCCATTACTACAAATCCTCTCTCTCTCTTGGTTAGATATTTTGAGAGAGAGAGAGAGAGAGAGAGAGAGAGAGAGAGAGAGAGAGAGTGAGAGAGAGAGAGAGAGAGAGAGAGAGAGAGAGAGAGAGAGAGAGAGAGAACACCTAGACAATAGCAGGTGATGCTACAATATTGGTTGTCTTTAAATACCCAAATAACCAGTAAACAGGAGAGAGAAGCTTACGACGACGCTTCGCTCCGACTTGGACCATTTACAAAGTCACACTAACACAAAAGAGTGAGGGAGCCAGTATATATTGGTAGGGGAGACAGGGAAGGGACCACGACGTTTCGGTCCAAATCGGACCAAAACGTCGTCCTAAGTTTCCCTCTCCTGTGTGTGGGTTACTTGTGCAGTGTTCCAGTCACGGTACTGTACCTTTTTTGTTTCATAATACCGTTTAGCGGTCTCTCTCTCTCTATCTCTCTCTCTCTCTCTCTCTCTCACTCGCGACCGTTGTGTGAGGCTGACTGAGTGGGGGGATGGTTGGGGCTGGGGGTGCCACAGCAGGGGGTAGGCACTGGTGTTATGGAGGGGGTGAGGGTGGATGATGGAAAGGTGGGGGAAGTGCGGGGATCAGCTCTGACGTAAACACTGCCCCCTGCTTCCCTCCCTCCTCCTCCTCCTCCTCCTCCTCCTCCTCCTCCTGTTATTGAGTATCAAGAGATTTCTACCTTATGAGATGATGATTAGATCTAATTCTTGCTGAAGGACCGGGAAGAACCTGGATGGACCAAGAAGAACCAGGATGGAAAGAGAAGTAACGGGATGGACCGAGATAGACCGGGATGGCAAGGGAAGTGTCAGACAGGGCCGTGATGGACCGTAATAAACCGGGAAGGCACGTATTGTGTCGATAAGGTCCGTGATGAACCGGAAAAGCACGGGAAGTGTCAGGAAAGGCCGTGATGGACCGGGATGAACCGAGATGGACCGGGATGGAGCGTGTGTGAGAGCACCAGTATTGTTACCAGTGTGTGCATGTGTTCTTCACCTTCCTGACACAACTCTCGCACACAATGTCAACCAAGGTTACGTATAACTTTTGTCACCGGTGGTTGTGGTGCTGGTAGTAGTGCTGTTGTTGTTGTTGGTGGTGGTGGTGATGCTGTTAGTGGTGTTGTTGGTGGTGCTGGTGGTGCTGCTTTTGTGCTGGTGGTGGTGGTGCTGTTTTTATGCTGGCGCTTCTGGTGGTTCTGCTGCTGACGTTGTGCTGCTGAAGTTGTGGTGGTGGTGCTGCTGCTGTTGTGCTGCTGGAGGTAGTGGTGGCGCTGTTGTGCTGCTGGAGGTGGTCGTGCTGTTGTACCGCTGCTGGTGGTGCATGCTGTCGTGCTGATGGTTGTGTTGGTGGTGCTACTGATGCTGCTGGCGGTTCTGCTGCTGCTGTTGTGCTGCTGGAGATGCAGATGCTGGTGCTACTGGAGATGCTGGTGCTACTGGAGATGCTGGTGCTGCTGGAGATGCTGGTGCTGCTGGAGATGCTGGTGCTGCTGGAGATGCTGGTGCTGCTGGAGATGCTGGTGCTACTGGAGATGCTGGTGCTGCTGGAGATGCTGGTGCTACTGGAGATGCTGGTGCTGCTGGAGATACTGGTGCTACTGGAGTTGCTGGTGCTGCTGGAGATGCTGGTGCTGCTGGAGATGCTGGTGCTACTGGAGATGCTGGTGCTGCTGGAGATGCTGGTGCTGCTGGAGATGCTGGTGCTGCTGGAGATACTGGTGCTGCTGGAGATGCTGGTGCTGCTGGAGATGTTGGTGCTGCTGGAGATGCTGGTGCTGCTGGAGATGCTGGTGCTGCTGGAGATGCTGGTGCTGGTGGTGCTGCTGGAGATGATGGTGCTGCTGGTGATGCTGGTGCTGCTGGTGCTGCTGG
>NC_091296.1:29572741-29580241 GCF_038502225.1 Cherax quadricarinatus
GGTGGTGTGGTTGGTGGTGGTGTGGGTGGTGGAGTGGATGGTGGTGGTGGTGTGAGTTGAGATGATGTGGGTAGTGGTGGTGTAGGTGGTGAAGTGGAGTGATTATTTCCAGGAAGCAACTCTGATGTGAAGTACTTATTACTTAAATGAACCACCATGATACTTTTAAGTGCATCCATATAACGAGACGTTATCTCTCTCTCTCTCTCTCTCTCTCTCTCTCTCTCTCTCTCTCTCTCTCTCTCTCTCTCTCTCTCACTCTCTCTCTCTCTCTCTCTCTCTCTCTCTCTCTCTCTCTCTCTCTCTCTCTCTCTCTCTCTCTCTCTCTCTCTCTCTTCTCTCTGTCTTTCTCTTTCTCTCTTTCATGCTTGTGATTACGTGCGTACGATTCACGGGAAGGAAGATACTCGTTTGCACACACACACACACACACACACACACACACACACACACACACACACACACACACACACACACACACACACACACACACACACACACACACACACACACACACACACACACACACACACACACACACACACACACACACACACACACACACACACACAGGACTAGAATGGGAAAAGCCAGACTACATAAGGGTGGTACTACACAGGTATGAGGGACTTCCTGCAGGAGGTTCAGTGGGAAAGAGAATTGGTAGGAATGTCAGCAAACGTAATGATGGACTACGTAACAACAAAATGCAAGGAGGCAGAGGAAAAGTTTGTTCCCAAGGGTAACAGAAATAATGGGAAGACCAGAACGAGCCCTTGGTTTACCCGAAGGTATAGGGAAGCAAAAACAAAATGCGCTAGAGAATGGAAAAAGTACAAAAGACAAAGAACCCAGGAAAATAAAGAGATTAGTCGAAGAGCCAGAAACGAGTATGCACAGATAAGGAGAGAGGCCCAGCTATAGAACGAAAACAACATAGAATCGAAAGTCAAGTCTGGCCCGAAACTGCTGTATAGCCACATCAGGAGGAAGAGAGCAGTCAAGGACAAGGCAATCAGGCTGAGGAAAGAGGGTGGAGAGCTCACAAGAAACTATCAAGAAGTATGTGAGGAGCTCACCACGAGATTTAAGGAAGTATTTACAATGGAGACAGAAAGGAATCTGGAAAGACAGAACAGAGGGGTACACCAACAATGGTTATACCAACAAGTGTTGGATGAAATTCGCAAAACCGAGGAGGTGAAGAAGCTGCTAAGTGATCTTGATACCTCAGAGGCAGTGGGACCGGACATCTCTTCGTTGGTCCTTAGAGAGGGAGCAGAGATGCTGTGTGTGACACTAACCACAATTTTCAACACATCCCTTGAAACTGGGCAACTACTTGAGGTATGAAAGTCGGCAAATATAGTCCCCATCTTTATGAAAGGAGACAGTGTCACTGACGTGTATAGTATGGAAAGTCATGGAGAAGATTATCAGGAGGAGAGTGGTGGAGCACCTGGAACAGAACAAGATTATAAACGACAACCAGCACTGATTCATGGAAGGCAAATCCTGTGTCACAAACCTACTGGAGTTTTATGACAAGGTAACAGAAGTAAGACACGAGAGAGAGGGGTAGGTTGATTGCATTTTCTTGGACTGCAAGAAAGCCTTTGACACCTTCAACGCCTTCCTCACAAGAAGGGCACTGCAATGGATCAGAGAATCCCTAACAGGGAGGCAACAACGAGTCAAGGTACATGATGAGGTATCACAGTGGGCGCCTGTGACGAGCGGAGTCCCACAGGGGTCAGTCCAAAGACCAGTGCTATTTTTGGTATATGTGAATGACATGATGGAAGAGATAGAATCAGAAGTGCCCTTGTTCGCAGATGATGTGAAGTTAATTAGGAGAATTAAATCAGATAAGGATCAGGCAGGACTACAAAGAGACCTGGGCAGGTTGGACGCGTGGTCCAGCAACCGGCTCCTCGAATTTAACCCCGCCAAATGCAAAGTCATGAAGATTGGGGAAGGGGAAAGAAGACCACAGACAGAGTATATACACACACATACACACACACACACACACACACACACACACACACACACACACACACACACACACACACACACGAATTCTGATAGAATAACAGATAAGTAGGAGTGGCATGAAAGAATCAAAGAGGCATCACCGGATATCGTAGCTCTCAGCAAAACCAAGCTAACAGGAATGATCCCAGATTTCATCTTTCCAATGGGATATCAGATCCTGAGGATAGACAGAAGAAAACAGAGGGGGTGGAGAAGTGGCACTGCTCATCAAAAACCAATGGGATTTTGACGAGCTGGAGAGACGAGGCAGAGGAGAAGCAAGAGACTACATAATAGGAACACTTCAGTCTGGAGGTCCCAAGGTGGTGATTGCAGTGATATATAGCCCACCACAGAACAGCAGGAGGGTCAAGGCAAAAGTATGATGATAGTAACAGAGCTATGGTTGACACACTGGCTGAAGTGGCCAGAAGGGCTCATGCGAGCATGGCAAAGCTGCTGATTGTAGGCGACTTCAGTCACAAAGAAATTGACTGGGAGAACTTGGAACCACATGGGGGAGCAGAAATGTAGAGGGCTAAGATGATGGAGGTGGTACTGGAAAACCTCATGTACCAACACTTAAGGGACACTACCAGAAAGAGAGTAGAGGATGAACCAGCTAGACTGGACCTTGTATTCACCTTGAGTAGGGCAAGTGACCACGTGGTTCTGAGTTTCGAATACATAGTAGAGTTACAAGTGGAGAGGGAAGCAGTAAGGGCAGGACGAACGAAGCCAAACTACAGGAGAAGGGACTGCAGAGGCATGAAGAATTTCCTGCACGAGGTTCAGTGGGATAGAGCACTGGCAGAGAAGTCAGTAAATGAGATGATGGAATATGTGATGAGCCCCTGGTTCACACAAAGGTGTAGAGAGGCCAAAACTAAGTGTGCTAGAAAATGGAAGAAGTATAGAAAGCAAAAGACCCAGGAGAATAAGGAGGGCAGTTGTAGAGCCACAAATAAATAAGCATAGGGAGGCCCAACAACAATGCAAAAATTACATAACAGCAAAAGCCAAATCTGACAAGAAGCTGTTAAACAGCCATATCAGGAGGAAAACAACAGTCAAGAACCAGGTAATCAGGCTGAATAAGGGAGCAGGGGAGATCACAAGTTATGACCGAAAAGCATGTGAGGAGCTCAACATGAGATTCCAAGAAGTGTTCAAAGAAAAGACAGAAGGGACTCTGGGAGAACAGAGAGGTGGGATACATCATAAAGTGTTGGACACATATATACAACAGAGGAAGAAGTGAAGAGGCTGCTAAGTGAGCTAGATACCTCAAAGGTGATGGGGCCGGATAACCTCTCTATTGGTCCTGAGAGAGGAATCAGAGGTGCTATGTGTACCATCTATCAAAACAGGGCGTACCTGAGGTATGGAAGACAGCAAATTTAGTCGTAATTTTTAAAACAGGAGATAGACACGAAACATTAAACTACAGACCTGTGTCTCTAACATGTATAGTATGCAAAATCATAGAGATTATCAGGAGAAGAAAGGTGGAGCACCTAGAAAGGAATGAGCATATCAACGACAACCAGCACGGTTTCTGGGATGGGTAATCAGGTGCAACAAACCTACTGGAGTTCTATGACAAGGTGAGAGCAGTAAGACAAGAGAGAGAAGGGTGGGTAGATTGCATTTTCTTGGACTGAAAGAAGGCTTTTGACACAGTTCCACACAAGAGATTAGTGCATAAGCTGGAAGATCAGGCAGGTATAACTGGGAAGGCACTGCAGTGGATCAGGGAATACCTGTCGGGAAGACATCAGCGAGTCATGTTACATGGCAAGGTGTCAGGGCGGGCGCCTGCGACGAGCGGAGTTCTACAGCGGTCTGTCCTAGGACCGGTGCTGTTTCTGGTGTATGTGAACGACATGATGGAAGGGATAGACTCAGAAGTGTCCCTGTTTGCAGATGATGTGAAGTTGATGAGAAGAATTCAATCGGACAAGGACCAGGCGGAACTACAAAGGGAACTGGACAGGCTGCGGGCCTTTACCGGAAACTGGCTCCTGGATTTCCACCCCATAAAGTGCAAAGTCATAAAGATTGGAGAATGGCAAAGAAGACCGCACACGGAGTAGAGTCTAGAGGGCAAGAGACTACAAACCTCACTCAAGGAAAATGATCTTGGGGTGAGTATAACACTGGGCACGTCTGAGGCGCACATCAACCAAATAACTGCTGCAGCATATGGGCGCCTAGCAAACCTAAGAATAGCATTCCGACATCTCAATAAGGAATCGTTCAGGACACTGTACACCGTGTATGTCAGGCCTATATTGAAGTATGCAGAACCAGACTGGAACTCACACCTAGCCAAGCATGTAAGGAAATTTAAGAAAGTGCTAAGGTTTGCAACAAGACAAGTCCCGGAGCTAAGGGATCTGTCCTACGAGGAGTGGAAATCGATCTGACGAAACTGGAGGACAGGAGAGATAGGGGGATATGATAACGACAAATAAAATACTGAGAAGAATCGACAAGGTGGACAGGAACAGGATGTTCCATAGATGAGAAACAGCAACAAAGGGTTACAGTTGGAAGTTGAAGACTCAGATGAATCACAGGGATGTTAGGCAGCATTTCTTCAGTCACAGAGTTGTCAGGAAGTGAAATAGTCTGGGAAGTGATGTAGTGAAGGCAGGATCCATACATAGCTTTAAGAAGAGGTATGATGAAGCTCATGGAGCAGGAAGTGACCTTGTAGCGGTCAGTAAAGAGGCGGGGTCTGGAGCTGTGACTCGACCCCTACAACCACAGCTAGGCGAGTACACACACACACACACACACACACACACACACACACACACACACACAATCATCGACAAGGGCTTTGACAACCGGTAACTAACAAACAAACTCCCGATGGAATGTCTACTCAAGTCAGTCATGGCAGCCACACCATTCTAGCTTCCACATTCATGCCACGACGCTCAGATCTGATCTCAGTTCTAAGTGTTGGCAGTCTTAACAAGTGTCTCTCTAGTTTCAGTAGCAGAGTTATTCTCGTGGTGTTACCATCATTAATTATTAATTTATCATCTAGTTCATAACTACGAGGGCTATATTCATTCCCAAAGAATGTGTATAAATAAAGAAGATATAAATAAGATTCTGGGGATATCTCTTCAAGAATGAACTCGAAATAATGGATTCATATAGGATAAGTTTAGATAAAGAAAGAATATAGAAAAGTATAGGTTTGGAAATGTAGTGGATGAGTGGAAAAATGTAATGGGATTTGTACCGAGGTTACCTGCTGTAGTAACGCAATCCATTGTATAATCCATCGATAATTTTCGATATAGTTTTAGCAACGTTGTTCTAGTTGTGGCAACTTGTTCTTCCCTGTTCTTTCCCTCGTATTCTTCTTGAACGAACTCGCATGTTGTTATCATGTCTCTCCCCTCTCCCTCCTTGGATCAAACAACGAGGATATCATTAATGTTTTGAAATTTCGTAACTCATCTTTCCAACCAGTGAGAGCATTTATTTCTAACTTGTGTACTTACCTATTTGTACTTACCTATTTGTACTTGCCTATTTGTACTTACCTATTTGTACTTGCCTATTTGTACTTACCTATTTGTACTTGCCTATTTGTACTTACCTATTTGTACTTGCCTATTTGTACTTACCTATTTGTACTTGCCTATTTGTACTTACCTATTTGTACTTGCCTATTTGTGGTTGCAGGGGGAAATTCACTAGATCCACTCTCTCCCTGCTCCAAGAGCTTATCGTACCTCTTCTTAAAGTTATGTATGGTTCCTTCCTCTGCTATTTTACTCTCCAGATTGTTCAACTTCCTGATGACTCTAAGGTTGAATAAATACTTCCTAACATCCCTATGATTCATCTGTGTATGTGTGTGTGTGTGTGTGTGTGTGTGTGTGTGTGTGTGTGTGTGTGTGTGTGTGTGTGTGTGTGTTCTTTCCTATTTGCGGTTGAGGGTGTTGAGTGTCAGTCGTTGTCTCTGCCTCTTAATTAACATGACGCTTGCAAGGTTTACACCCTCCTACCTTCGTGGGTCCTGTCATACCTGTTCTTAAAACTATGAATGGAGCTTGTCTCCACTACTTTTTTCGTCGAGGTCATTCTACTTTCCTCGGTACCCTGAGACTCAAATTCTTCCTGACGCCAGTATTACTCACCAGTGTCTTTAACTTCCAACTGTGTCCTGGCCTCGTATGCAGAGAAACTTGTACACTTCCACTTTATCTCTGTCCATTCAACCAAGTTCTCTGAGTATTTTATACCTTATGTCGTTATCGTGTTTTCCCTTTTTCTTTTTATACTCTACTGTCGTCAAGTTTAAAGTTCGGTTTCTGTCATCTCTCTTCCGAGCTTATTTCCCTAGGTCCGGGACTGATCTACTTTCCTGACGTGCTGGTGTTTCATTCTCCAAGATGAATGGATAGCTTATATAGTGTCGTAAATTATTATGTGTAAAAATTCCTGAAAGCTAATCTAAGATTCCCCAAACGCGCATTCGCTGTAGGTGTTGTTGGGTTAACATGCGCTTCTGGCAGTGTGCTCGGGACTGTGCTCACCCCAGTGTTGTTCTTCTAATTAAAGAATTTCAGCCTTCGTCCCTCGAGTCTATTGTTGGTTTCTCGTGTTCTTTACATTCACCCATTTTTCATGACCTTATATTTGACAGGGTTGAATTCCAATAGCCACTTGTCTGACCAGTCATGTACTTCGTCCAGATCCATTTGTAGTCTTTCCTTGTCTTCATCTATCTTCACTCTCATTATTATCTTCAGGGACACTTCTCATTCTGTCTTTTCTGGTATGTCATTTGCAAAGACAAAAAACAATACTAATTCCAATACCAATGAGTTCGGAACAACACTCTTGGCCTCCTTCCCATTAGGTACTCTATGATCCACTGTATAGTACTTACCTTTCCTTCCTTCCTCTTCCTCATGATTTAGTCTCCATCAGTTGTGAGATACAGCGTCAAATGATTTCTTGTAGACGAAGAATACGCAATCCCTCTGTGTCTCTTCCTTTACTTTTGTTACCTTGTCATAGAATTCCAGCAGACTTTGTTAGACAGAATTTGTCATCTCTAGACCCACAATTCTGGTTGTTGTTTAAGGAACCACTTGTCTCATGCATTCATAACTCCTCACCTTCTGGTTACCTCCTTCATTACCTTACATTAATATACATACCAATACTGGCTAGTAATTTGGGACTACCTGTCTGACACCTTCACACACACAGACACACACACACAGACACACAAACACACAGACACACAGACACAGACACACAGACACACAGACACAGACACACACACACACACACACACACACACACACACACACACACACACACACACACACACACACACACACACACACACACACACACACACGCACACAACAGCAACAAGTGTATAATCGACAACCAGCACGGTTTCAGGGAAGGGAAATC
>NC_091296.1:29585241-29587741 GCF_038502225.1 Cherax quadricarinatus
AAAGAAGGGCCAGGGAGTGGAAGGGAAGAGCAGATGGGTGCAGATGGAGAGGGAGATAAGTCGAATGCTGAGGCACAACCATGCTACCAAGAGCCACTGGAAAAATCAAGGGAGAAAATGGCCACATACAGACAGGAACCAGAGTCACAGAGGGAGAGGCAATGGGAGGAGGAAAGGGCAAAATCAGTGTTTATCCATGGGCTTCGGGAGAGAGAGGAAAGGACACACACTGAAAGACGGCAGGAAGAAAGAAAGGAGATTGAGAAAATCATCACGGAAATAGGGGGAGAAGACATGGACGAGATTGTAAATTTTCAGAGAATAGGGGGGTACTTGAAGGGGAGAAACCGACCGATCAAGCTGATTCTCAGGACAGAAACAGTGCGGAACAGGATCCTCCAAGAAAAACCACGGTTGAGAAGCTCGGAAGAGTACAAGAAGGTGTTCCTAGACAGAGACAGAACACAAAAAGAGAGACAGCAGCTGAGGGAGAGGACAAAAAAGCGAAAGGAGCTAGGAAAGGAGACAAGGATGGAACCAGCAGAGGTCAGTCAGAGCAGAACAGAGCAGCAAGAGCAAGCACACACACAACTATCCTCAGAACCCCACAACCTATCACACCATCCCAACACACAATACAATCCATACCCACAGCTTCCACCCAACCCCCAACCATAGAATCCCACAGTATACTACCAGGTCTCCCACCCCCACAGGCTCCCCAAACCACAGTGTTGGAAAGGAAACTGAAGGTATGGTACACAAACGCTGATGGAATAACAAACAAGTGGGAGGAGTGGCACGAAAGAGTCAAAGAGGCATCACCAGACATCATAGCAATCACAGAAACCAAACTTACAGGTATGATAACAGATGCTATCTTCCCAATGGGATACCAGATCCTGAGGAAAGACAGAAGGAACAGGGGGGGGGAGGAGTGGCATTGCTGATCAAACACCGATGGAATTTTGATGAGCTGGAGAGAGGAGACAGCGGAGAAGAAAGTGATTGTATAGCGGGAACGCTTCACTCTGGAGGTCCCAAGGTGATAATTGCAGTGATGTATAACCCACCACAGAACAGCAGGAGGCCAAGGCAAGAGTATGACGAGAGCAATAGAGCGATGGTTGACACACTGGCTGCAGTGGCCAGAAGAGCTCATACATGTAGGGCAAAGCTCCTGATCATGGGCGACTTTAACCACAAGGAGATCGAATGGGAGAACTTGGAGCCACATGGGGGCCAAGATACATGGAGGGCTAAGATGATGGAGGTGGTACTGGAAAACTTCATGTACCAACACGTAAGGGACACTACAAGAGAGAGAGGAGAGGATGAACCAGCAAGACTGGACTTAGTATTCACCTTGAGTAGTGCAGATATTGAGGACATCACATATGAAAGACCCCTTGGGGCCAGCGATCATGTGGTTTTGAGCTTCGAATACACAGTAGAGCTACAAGTGGAGGGGGAAGCAGGAAGGCCAGGACGAATGAAACCAAACTACAGGAAAGGGGACTACACAGGAATGAGGAACTTCCTGAATGAGGTTCAGTGGGACAGAGAACTGGCAGGGAAACCAGTTAATGAGATGATGGAATATGTAGTCACAATGTGCAAGGAGGCTGAGGAGAGGTTTGTACCCAAGGGTAACAGGAATAATGAAAAAGCCAGGATGAGCCCATGGTTCACTCAAAGATGCAAGGAGGCAAAAACCAAGTGTGCTAGGGAATGGAAGAAATATAGAAGGCAAAGGACCCAGGAGAATAAGGAGAGCAGTCGTAGAGCCAGAAACGAATATGCACAGATAAGAAGGGAGGCCCAACGTCAATATGAAAACGACATAGCAGCAAAAGCCAAATCTGACCCGAAGCTGTTATACAGCCACATCAGGAAGAAAACAACCGTCAAAGACCAGGTAATCAGGCTAGGGAAGGAAGGAGGAGAGACAACAAGAAATGACAGTGAAGTATGTGAGGAACTCAACAAGAGATTCAAAGAAGTGTTCACAGAGGAGACAGAAGGGGCTCCAGAAAGACGGAGAGGTGGGGTACACCACCATGTGCTGGACACAGTACACACAACCGAGGAAGAAGTGAAGAGGCTTCTGAGTGAGCTAGATACCTCAAAGGCAATGGGGCCAGATAACATCTCTCCATGGGTCCTGAGAGAGGGAGCAGAGGCGCTATGTGTACCCCTAACAACAATATTCAATACATCTATCGAAACAGGGAGATTGCCTGAGGCATGGAAGACAGCAAATGTGGTACCAATCTTTAAAAAAGGAGACAGACATGAAGCACTAAACTACAGACCAGTGTCACTGACATGTATAGCATGCAAAATCATGGAAAAGATTGTCAGGAGAAGAATGGTGGAACATCTAGAAAGGAATGATCTCATCACCAGCAGACAACATGGTTTCAGAGACGGGAAATCCTGTGTCACAAACCTACTGGAGTTCTATGACATGGTGACAGCAGTAAGAGAAGAGAGAGAG
>NC_091296.1:29597741-29615241 GCF_038502225.1 Cherax quadricarinatus
GTGTGTGTGTCAGTGTGTGTGTGTCAGTGTGTGTTTGTGTGTGTGTGTGTGTGTGTGCGTGCGCGAATGTATATGTACTCACCTAGTTGTACTCACCTAGTTGAGGTTGCGGGGGTCGAGTCCGAGCTCCTGGCTCCGCCTCTTCACTGATCGCTACTAGGTCACTTTCCCTGAGCCGTGAGCTTTATCATACCTCTGCTTAAAGCTATGTATGGATCCTGCCTCCACTACATCGCTTCCCAAACTATTCCACTTACTGACTACTCTGTGGCTGAAGAAATACTTCCTAACATCCCTGTGATTCATCTGTGTCTTCAGCTTCCAACTGTGTCCCCTTGTTACTGTGTCCAATCTCTGGAACATCCTGTCTTTGTCCACCTTGTCAATTCCTCTCAGTATTTTGTATGTCGTTATCATGTCCCCCCTATCTCTCCTGTCCTCCAGTGTCGTCAGGTTGATTTCCCTTAACCTCTCCTCGTAGGACATACCTCTTAGCTCTGGGACTAGTCTTGTTGCAAACCTTTGCACTTTCTCTAGTTTCTTTACGTGCTTGGCTAGGTGTGGGTTCCAAACTGGTGCCGCATACTCCAATATGGGCCTAACGTATACGGTGTACAGGGTCCTGAACGATTCCTTATTAAGATGTCGGAATGCTGTTCTGAGGTTTGCTAGGCGCCCATATGCTGCAGCAGTTATTTGGTTGATGTGCGCTTCAGGAGATGTGCCTGGTGTTATACTCACCCCAAGATGAGTGAGGTTTGTAGTCTCTGACCCCCTAGACTGTACTCCGTCTGCGGCCTTCTTTGCCCTTCCCCAATCTTCATGACTTTGCACTTGGTGGGATTGAACTCCAGGAGCCAATTGCTGGACCAGGTCTGCAGCCTGTCCAGATCCCTTTGTAGTTCTGCCTGGTCTTCGATCGAGTGTATTCTTCTCATCAACTTCACGTCATCTGCAAACAGGGACACCTCAGTGTCTATTCCTTCCGTCATGTCGTTCACAAATACCAGAAACAGCACTGGTCCTAGGACTGACCCCTGCGGGACCCCGCTGGTCACAGGTGCCCACTCTGATAACTCGCCACGTACCATGACTCGCTGCTGTCTTCCTGACAAGTATTCCCTGATCCATTGTAGTGCCTTCCCTGTTATCCCTGCTTGGTCCTCCAGTTTTTGCACCAATCTCTTGTGTGGAACTGTGTCAAACGCCTTCTTGCAGTCCAAGAAAATGCAATCCACCCACCCCTCTCTCTCTTGTCTTACTGCTGTCACCATGTCATAGAACTCCAGTAGGTTTGTGACACAGGATTTCCCGTCCCTGAAACCATGCTGGCTGCTGTTGATGAGATCATTCCTTTCTAGGTGTTCCACCACTAGTGTGTGTGTGTGTGTGTGTGTGTGTGTGTGTGTACTCACCTAATTGTGGTTGCAGGGGTCGAGATTCAGCTCCTGGCCCCGCCTCTTCACTGATCGCTACTGGATCCTCTCCCTCTCTGCTTCCTGAGCTTTGTAATACCTCTTCTTAAAACTATGTATGGTTCCTGCCTCCACTACTTCACTTGCTAGGCTATTCCACTTCCTGACGACTCTATGACTGAAGAAATACTTCCTAACGTCCTGTGACTCGTCTGAGTCTTCAGCTTCCAGTTGTGACCCCTTGTTTCTGTGTCCCCTCTCTGAAACATCCTATCTCTGTCCACCTTGTCTATTCCCCGCAGTATCTTGTATGTCGTTATCATGTCTACCCTGACCCTTCTGTCCTCCAGTGTCGTCTGTCCGATTTTCCTCAACTTTTCCTCGTACGACATTCCCCTGAGCTCTGGGACTAGCCTTGTTGCAAACCTTTGTACTTTCTCTGACTTCTTGACGTGCTTGACCAGGTGTGGGTTCCAGACTGGTGCTGCATATTCCAGTATGGGCCTAACATACACAGTGTACAGTGTCTTGAACGATTCCTTATTAAGGTATCGGAACGCTATTCTCAGGTTTGCCAGGCGCCCGTATGCTGCAGCGGTTATTTGGTTGATGTGTGCCTCCGGTGACGTGCTCGGTGTTATGGTCACCCCAAGGTCTTTCTTCCTGAGTGAGGTCTGTAGTCTTTGTCCACCTAGCCTATACTCTGTCTGCGGTCTTCTTTGCCCCTCCCCAATCTTCATGACTTTGCATTTGGCAGGGTTGAATTCGAGAAGCCAGTTTCTGGACCACATGTCCAACCTGTCCAGGTCTCTTTGCAGTCCTGCCTCATCCTCATCCGATTTAATTCTTCTCATCAGCTTCACATCATCTGCGAATAGGGACACTTCAGAGTCTATTCCTTCCATCATGTCGTTCGCATATATCAAAAATAGCACTGGTCCGAGAACTGACCCCTGTGGGACCCCGCTCGTCACAGGCGCCCACTGTGATACCTCTTCACGTACCATGACTCGTTGTTGCCTCCCTGTCAGGTATTCCCTGATCCATTGCAGTGCCCTCCCTGTTATATGCGCCTGATCCTCCAGCTTCTGCACTAATCACTAATCTCCTGCAGTCTAGAAAAACGCAATCAACCCACCCCTCTCTCTAGTGTCTTACTTCTGTTACCTTGTCATAAAACTCCAGAAGGTTTGTGACACAGGATTTGCCTTCCATGAACCCATGCTGGTTTTCATTTATAATCTTGTTCCGTTCCAGGTGTTCCACCACTCTCCTCTTGATAATCTTCTCCATGACTTTGCACACAATACATGTCAGAGACACAGGTCTGTAGTTTAGTGCCTCATTTCTGTTTCCTTTCTTAAATATGGAGACTACATTTGCTCTCTTCCATTTCTCAGATAGTTGCCCAGTTTCAAGGGATGTGTTGAAGATTGTGGTTATGGGCACGCACAACATCTCTGCTCCTTCTCTAAGGACCCATGGGGAGATGTTGTCCGGTCCCATCGCCTTTGAGGTATCAAGGTCACTTAGCAGCTTCTGCACCTCCTCCTCGGTTGTTCGTATGTCATCCAACACTTGTTGGTACATTCCCTCTTGATGTTCCCTTCTGTGCTGTCTTTTCAGAGCCCTTCCTGTCTCTTCTGTAAAAACTTCCTTAAATCTCCTGTTTAGCTCCTCACATACCTCCTGATCATTTCTTGTGAGTTCTCCACCTTCTGTCCTCAGTCTAATCACCTGGTCTTTGACTGTTGTCTTCCTCCTGATGTGGCTGTACAACAGTTTTGGGTCAGTCTTGATTTTCGATTCTATGTTATTTTCATACTGTCGCTGGACCTCCCTCCTTACCTGTGCATACTACTTCCTGGTTTTGCGACTGATCTCCCTATTTTCACGTGTTCTCTGCCTTCTGTACTTTTTCCATTCTCTATTGCACTTTGTTTTTGCCTCCTTACACCGTCGGGTAAACCAGGGGCTCGTTCTGGTCTTCCCATTGTTTCTGTTTCCCTTGGGAATAAACCTTTCCACTGCCTCCTTGCATTTTGTTGTTACATATTCCATCATTTCATTTACTGGCTCTCCTGCCAGTTCTTTGTCCCACGGAACCTCCTGCAGGAAGTTCCTCAACCCTATGTAGTCCCCTCTTTTATAGTCAGGCTTTTCCCATTCAACTCCTGTTACTCTCTCCACTTGCAACTCTACTATGTATTCAAAGCACAGAACCACGTGGCCACTAGCTCCTAGGGGACTCTCATATGTGATGTCCTCAATGTCTGAACTGCCCAGGGTGAACACAAGGTCCAATCTTGCTGCTTCATCCTCCCCTCTCACTTTGGTAGTGTCCTTAACATGTTGGTGCATGAGGCTTTCCAGCACCACATCCAACATCTTGGCTCTCCATGTTTCGGGACCCCCATGTGGCTCCAGGTTTTCCCAGTCAATCTCCCTGTGGTTGAAATCTCCCATAACCAGCAACTTTGCTCTGCTGGAGTGAGCTCTTCTTGCCGCCTCAGCAAGTGTGTCCACCATTGCTCTGTTGCTCTCCTCATATTCCTCTCTTGGCCTCCTGCAGTTCTGTGGTGGATTATACATCACTGCAATGACCACCTTGTGCTCCCCAGACTGAAGTGTACCTACTATGTAGTCCCTTTCTCCTGTCTCGTCTATGCCTCCCATTTTCTCGAATTTCCATCGGTTTTTACGAGCAGAGCAACCCCTCCTCCCCCTCTGCCCCTTCTATCTTTCCTCATGATCTGGTATCCTGGTGGGAAGATTGCATCTGTTATTGTCTCTATGAGTTTTGTTTCTGTAACTGCTATGATGTCTGGGGACTTCTCATTGATTCTTTCTTGCCATTCCTCATATTTATTCGTTAATCCATCCGCATTTGTGTACCAAACCTTCAACTTCTGTTTTAATACTGTAACTGTGGTCCTGGGGGAATACTGGGGTTGGAATAGCAGGAGCCCTGGTGGGGGCCCTGTGGGGGGTTGCAGTGGAGGTGGAGGAAGAGCTCCCATAGGGGATTGCTGTAGGGGTAGGGTTCGTGGTGCAGGGGGTGGGAACAGAGGGATCGGTGTGTGATGGTTGGTTTGGATTGTTCAGTTGCCTTGGGGGTGTCGTGGCTGGAGTCCTTCTGCAGGTGTTTCTGGGGAGTGTGCTTGTCCTTCCACCTGTGTGTGTGTATGTCTGTGTGTGTTTGTGTGTGTTTGTGTGTGTGTGTGTGTGTGTGTGTGTGTGTGTGAGTGTGTATGTGTGTATGTGTGTGTGTGTGTGAACAGGGACACCTCTCTCTCCCTGCTCCATGAGCTTTATCATACCTCGTCTAGAAGCTATGTATAGTTCCTGCCTCCACTACATCGCTCCCCAGCCTGTTCCACTTCCTGACCACTCTATAACTGAAGAACTGCTTCCTAACATCCCTGTGGCTCATCTAAGTCTTCAACTTCCAAGAGTGACCCCTTGTTTCTGTGTCCCATCTCTGGAACATCTTGCCTCTGTCCATCTTGTCTATTCCCCGCAGTATCTTGTATGTCGTTATCATTTCTCCCCTGACCCTTCTATCCTCCAGTGTCGTCAGTCCGATTTCCCTCAACCTTTCCTCGTACGACATTCCCCTGAGCTCTGGAACTAACCTTGTTTCGCAAAACTTTGCACTTTCTCTAATTTCTTAACGTGCTTAACCCGGTGCGGGTTCCAAACTGGTGCTACATACTCCAGTATGGGTCTGACGTATATGGTGTACAGTGTCTTGAAAGATTCCTTACTTAGGTATCGGAATGCTAATCTCGGGTTTGCCAGGCGCCCATATGCTGCAGCAGTTATCTGGTTAAGGTTTGCTTCCGGAGACGTGTTCGGTGTTATACTCACGCCAACATCTTTCTTTTTGAGCGAGGATTGCAGTCGTTGGCCACCTAGCCTATACTCTGCTTGCGGTCCTCTTTGCCCTTCTCCGATCTTCATGACTTTGCATTTGGCAGGGTTGAATTCGAGAAGCTAGTTGCTGGATCACGTGTCCAGAATGTCCAGGTCTCTTTGAAGGCTTCCCCGGTCCTCATCTGATTTAATTCTCCTCATTGATTTCACATTATCTGCGAACAGGGACACCTCTGAGTCTATCCCTTCCATCATGTCATTCACATATACCAAAAATAGCACTGGTCCTAGGACCGACCCCTGTAGGACCCCGCTCGGCACAGGTGCCCACTGTGAGACCTCATCACGTACCATGACTCGTTGTTGCCTCCCTGTCAGGTATTCTCTGATCCATTGCAGTGCCCTTCCCGTTATACGCGCCTGATCCTCTAGTTTCTGCACTAATCTCTTGTGAGGATCTGTGTCGAAGGCCTCCTTGCAGTCCAAGAAGATGCAATCAATCCACCTCTCTCTTTCATCTCTTACTTCTGCTACTTTATCATAAAACTCCAGAAGGTTTTTGAAACAGGATTTGCCTTCCATGAAACCGTGCTGGTTGTCATTTATACTTTCGTTCCGTTCCAGGTGCTCCTCCACCAGGTGTCACGTCAGTGACGCTGGGCTGTAGTTTAGCGCCTCTTTTCTGCCTCCTTTTTTAAAAATGAGAACTACATTTGCCGTCTTCCATACCTCAGGTAGTTGCCCAGTTTCAAGGGATGTGTTGAAGATTGTGGTTAATGGGACACACAGCATTTCTGCTCCCTTTCTATTGACCCACGGGCAGATGTTGTCCAGTCCCATTGCCTTTGAGGTATCAAGGTCACTTAGTAGCTTCTTCACCTTCTCCTCAGTTGTGTGTATATCATCCAGCACTTGTTGGTGTATTCCCTGTTGGTGTCCCCCTCTGTCCTGTCTTCCCAGAGTCCTTCCTGTCTCCACTGTGAATACTTCCTTAAATCTCTTGTTGAGCTCCTCACATACCTCTTAATCGTCTCGTGTGAGTTCCCCTCCTTCTTTCCTCAGCCTGATCACCTGGTCTTTGACTGTTGTCTTTCTCCTAATGTGGCTATACAGCAGTTTCGGGTCAGACTTGACTTTTGATGCTATGTCGTTTTCATACTGTCGCTGGGCCTCCCTCCTTATCTGCACATATTCGTTTCTGGCTCTTCGACTGATCTCTTTATTTTCCTGGGTCCTTTGCCTTCTCTACCTCTTCCATTCTCTAATGCACTTAGTTTTTGCCTCCCTACACCTTCAAGTAAACCAAGGACTCACTTTGGTCTTCCCATTAATTCTGCTGCCCTTGGGAACAAACCTTTCCTCTGCCTCCTTGCATTTTGTTGTTACATATTCCATAATTTCGTTTACTGACTTTCCTACCAGTTCTCTGTCCCACTGAACCACCCGCAGGAAGTTCCTCATACCTGTGTAATCCTCCCTTTTATAGTTTGGCTTTTCCCACTCGACTCCTGTTACCCTCTCCACTTGCAGCTCTACTATGTAATCAGAACTCAGAACCACGTGATCGCTAGCTCCAAGGGCTCTCTCATATGTGATGTCCTCAATGTCTGAACTGCTCAGGGTGAACACAAGGTCCAGTTTTGCTGGTTCATCCTCCCTTCTCTCTCTGGTAGTGTCCCTGACGTGTTGATGCATGAGGTTTTCCAGTACCACAGCCATCATCTTGGCTCTCCATGTGTCAGGACTCCCGCGAGGCTTCAGGTTTTCCCAGTCGATCTCCCTGTGGTTGAAATTACCCATAACCAGTAACTTTCCTCTGCACGATTGAGCTCTTTGTGCCACCTAAGACAGTGTGTCCACCATCACTCTGTTCTCTTCCTAATCCTCTCTTAGCCTCCTGCAGTTCTGTGGTGGGTTATACATCATTGCAATGACTACGTTATGTTCCCCAGACTGTACTCACCTAGTTGTACTCACCTAGTTGAGGTTGCAGGGGTCGAGTCCAAGCTCGTGGCCCCGCCTCTTCACTGGTCGCTACTAGGTCACTCCCCCTGAACCGTAAGCTTTATCATACCTCTGCTTAAAGCTATGTATGGATCCTGCCTCCACTACATTGCTTCCCAAACTATTCCACTTCCTGACTACTCTGTGGATGAAGAAATACATCCTAACATCCCTGTGATTCATCTGTGTCTTCAACTTCCAACTGTGTCCCCTTGTTGCTGTGTCCCATCTCTGGAACATCCTGTCTTTGTCCACCTTGTCAATTCCTCCCAGTATTTTGTATGTCGTTATCATGTCCCCCCTATCTCTCCTGTCCTCCAGTGTCGTCAGATCGATTTCCCTTAACCCCTCCTCGTAGGACATACCCATTAGCTCTGGGACTAGTCTTGTTGCAAACCTTTGCACTTTCTCTAGTTTCTTTACGTGCTTGGCTAGGTGTGGGTTCCAAACTGGTGCCGCATACTACAATATGGGCCTAACGTACACGGTGTACAGGGTCCTGAACGATTCCTTATTAAGATATCGGAATGCTGTTCTGAGGTTTGCTAAGCGCCCATATGCTGCAGCAGTTATTTGGTTGATGTTCGCTTCAGGATTTGTGCCTGGTGTTGTACTCACCCCAAGATCTTTTTCCTTGAGTGAGGTTTGTAGTCTCTGGCCCCCCTAGACTGTACTCCATCTGCGGTCTTCTTTGCCCTTCCCCAATCTTCATGACTTTGCACTTGGTGGGGTTGAACTCCAGGAGCCAATTGCTGGACCAGGTCTGCAGCCTGTCCAGTGTGTGTGTGTGTGTGTGTGTGTTCGTGTGTGTGTGTGTGTGTGTGTGTGTGTGTGTGTGTGTGTGTGTGTGTGTGTGTGTGTGTGTGTGTGTGTGTGTGTGTGTGTGTGTGTGTGTGTGTGTGTGTGTGTGTGTGTGTGTGTGTGTTACTCACCTAAGTGTGTTTGCAGGGGTCGATTCATAGCTAATGGCCCCCATGTGTGTGTGTGTGTGTGTGTGTGTGCGTGTGTGTGTGCCTGTACTTTTTGGTGAATGTGTATGTGTTGTGTACACATGCATGATAAGCTTGCGCACTTCATTTCCTGGTCCACATCACTTAACCCTTGTCACGCGGTGTCATGCATTCCTAACCCTTTGCTGTATTTACATTTGAGTTCATTTATGGAGTTCTAAACGTTCTTACTTCCTTAGTTCTACCGCAATGTAAAAATGATAATTCGTATGTCCGCATGTTTTACTCCAAAACCTTTTCAGCCTCGTCTTGCTTCCATCCCATTAGAACAGTGTTTTTACGTTCCTTGTCATTATCTTTGAGTATCTTTTATGTAATGATTCTCTTACCTCTTCTCTGTGACTTCTCCAGTGTTTGAGACCTTTGCTATGTTAGCCTTGGTCTATCATTCTTTCTGTCTATTTTTCCTGCCTTGTTGCTGAATTGTAAGGGGTTTCCACACTATTTATCCCAATTCTTTAATAAGTACGTGTCAACAATTTCTAAATTACGGATTGAGTCCGATATATACCAAATGACCTTCGAAAACGCCTGATTACATTGCGCAATTCAGTGCAGTGTTCACACATTATATTCATTATGGCGTCTTCCCGTCAGCATCACTCAGCAGCTATTCTACCTTCCCTTCACTTAAAATTTCTCGAAGGGTCAAAATAGCATCACATTTTAATACGCAATTATTATATTATTCATATTTATACACGTTGAATTCAGGAAAATTAAAGAATTTCCACAACTGGATTTGGTAACTTCTGTAAATTATCGTATCTTAGATATCATTCCTTAAGGAATTTAGAACCTTGAGGGATTATAGTCGCTTCAGATTGTGTTATCAAGACAGGACTTACGTACATGTCTGAGAGTAAGGAGTAAAGAAAGCAACTCAACTCGAAGGACTGAAGCCTATTTACACAGCTTCCTCTCATCTAAGGTGCACACAGATCATGTGCACCGGGAAAGGCATCGTCCTTATAGTTTACTAGTGACCTTCGTGCAGTCGGTAGGTACCTATAACTCATGTTAATTTTTAAAGTGGTGGACGGGTAAGCCAGTGGAATGCCTCGGTCAGATGACCAAAAGCTCCACTTGGCGAGTCATCATATGACTAATACCCTCGTCAGGAAACTAATACCCTCGTCAGGAAACTAATACCCTCGTCAGGAAACTAATACCCTCGTCAGGAAACTAATACCCTCGTCAGGAAACTAATACCCTCGTCAGGAAACTAATACCCTCGTCAGGAAACTAGTACCCTCTTCAGGAAACTAATACCCTCGTCAGGAAACCAATACCCTCGTCAGGAAAGTAATACCCTCGTCAGGAAACTAATACCCTCTTCAGGAAACTAATACCCTCTTCAGAAAACTAATACCCTTGTCAGGAAACTGGGCATAATATCCTACTTTTTAAAAACGTTTTTATAGGGGAAAGGGGTTAAAAAATTCGCATAAAGGGGGCATAAAAATGGGGGAAAACTGTTCTTTGAAACAAAATGACTGAAATAATGTAGTAGGCTACTCTTTGTTGATTACATGCTTTACATCAGCTGGGATTTTAGAAGCTTTATAGGTCGAAAATAAACATTTAAAACATAAGAACTTAAGAATGAAGGAACACAAGAGTAGGTCTACGGGCCCATACTTGGCAAGTCTTCCTCAAATTCAACCCTTCCTACCCATGAGAGAAAAGACATAGATGGAGAATATACCGGTTCTTTATTAACAACGTTTCTCCCACACAGCGGACTTTATCACAAGCAGATAAACCTGGTTTAAGAGCGTGGGGAGATGAGAGTCAGGTGACATATGTTGAAGGTTATCAACCTGATTCATAAAACCTCGGGTGGGTGAAATGTCTCAAATAAAGATACCCAGATGTTGTTCGTGTGTTTTAGTCATCAACTTGTGGACATTATACACCTTTACTCTACTTACACTTAACTACACTTGAGAGTAGATCACAGTTTACTCATTCTCAAAATAAATTTTATCAGATAGCCATTACTTATGTCTGATATTATCGCCTGGAAAATTTATTGTCAAAATTTATAAAGTATCAGAGTTCAAGATTATTGATTTTAACTATTTTTTTTTTTTGGAGGGTTGGCATTTCACGAACTGAATATTAAAATTAATGTACAGACTGTGGTAACAATATTTAACTTACAATACACGTGTATCAGGAGGAAAAGGGAAGAGTGAATGGAGTCAAGTGTTAGGTGTAGCGGGAAAAAAGCAGTTTACCTGTAAGGATTCTACTTACCTGGAGTCTACCTGGAGGGAGTTCTGGGGGTCAACACCCCCTTCCCCCGGCCCGGTCCCTGACAGTGAAATAGTTATTCTGAATTGATAAACCTAAATTTCATAAGTGACTTCCGCCATTAGCAAGAAGTGAAGAACGAGCAATGTCTAACTACAACAGAAGTGTAGTGTGTCATCAAACTTTCCAGACGAAGTCGAGAGAATTTAATGCTTTCTGACAATGAAATGGATTAAAATGCAAAAAGTTTAACGACTCCTGATGTAGAGTTAACATGTAATTTTTATGGGCGTGCAGGACTGTCGCCAGGATGGCAGGACTGTCGCCAGGATGGCAGGACTGTCGCCAGGATGGCAGGACTGTCGCCAGGATAGCAGGACTGTCGCCAGGATGGCAGGACTGTCGCCAGGATGGCAGGACTGTCGCCAGGATAGCAGGACTGTCGCCAGGATGGCAGGACTGTCGCCAGGATGGCAGGACTGTCGCCAGGATGGCAGGACTGTCGCCAGGATGGCAGGACTGTCGCCAGGATGGCACAGCAGCTTAGTAAATATCTTGTCATATTGATGCAATATATTTTTTTTTGTCCTATGGATAACTCAGAACTGGTGTTAACAGCGACATATATGTTATAACACTGTCATCAAAGACTGACGTACTCAACACATCGATTGCAGGATGAAGGACTCATTACCTCAAACTCCTCATCTTCCACCGTTTTCCTGCACTGGACTGAAGAAGCCACTTGCTTGCGAAACGTTTCCAGAATAAAGTTATCCATATGATGAACAAGTGTCTCTTTGGGACAATATTTCAGTAGGTCAGTGCTGGAATTTATATGTAAATAAGGAACGATGAACATTTTCCAATAATTTTAGTTTTGAAATGTTTGTTCAATGTTTTTTTGAATGATTCTCTACCAGATTTTTAATGTTCTTCATAAATAAAATAAACTAGTACTTTAAAAATAATTTAAACAAATTAACATCCTAAATGTTTTCATGCGTCAGATTTTAAGATCCCTTAAAGAAAACACCTGGACGGTTATTTGGTGTTTTGTGAAGTGTTTTTATAACCCAAATGAAAGATAAGTGGATTACCCACTTTAGTAGCAACCTTGTTGATACAGTTTCTGTATGTATGAATCTTAGTTCAACAAGGACACTGCTAGCTGCACCCGTAGGTTCCTGTAGACAGTCATCAGTGTATGTAGTCTGGGATAGACAATACACTGGATAGATTATCTATTTGACAAAAGGCAAGCTGTTCGGCTTCTGCAAGAAGCTTTGCCTGTGTTCCAATTAAATTCGTTTGAGCTAAGGGAGATAACAATTTCGAAAGGGGTAATTTCCCATGGAGTTGAGAAATGCTGCTGTTGCATGTTTTGGTGGAGGCGGTGTATCTGGTTTATTCTGAATTCAGTTGCAGTTTTTACTGTCCATCTGGAAGAGTGTTTGTCTATTGTGAACCATCAGTGAGCTTCTGTGAAATGGTTGGTTTATATTTGCCTCAGAATATTTATTTAAGGGACATAATCTTTGATGCTATTAACTTGTTTTCCGTATTGTGAGTGCATGTACTTCTCAGGCGGGTCCTGGTGGCTTGGTTCAAGTATCGCCACTAATACTAGTTTAAGCCAGGGGTATAGCATAATCAATGACGGGTGTGATGCAACCCTGGTACATCATTTCCTAGATGATGTTAAACTTCTCTCTGTCTAATGAGGACCTGGATATGATCTAGTGTTCTCCAGGGAGCGTATTTTTCTCTCAGTTTTATGAGAACCTGGGTGTGATCTAGTGTTCTCCAGGAAGTTTATTCTTCTCTCAGTTTTATGAGGACGTCGATGTGATCTAGTGTTCTCCCGGGGAAGTACTCTTCAGTAAATGAGGAGGCGGAGGTAGCTGGGATGCCGGGCGTGCCACACTGTGTACCTGGTGTCCGGTTATTGCAGGTCAAGTCTGCTGGCTCCACTCATCCTCCACCCACACTCCCACCAACACTTTTCTCCGTCGTCCGTTCACTCAGGGCTGAGGAGCAGACACCTACCTCAGAATCTTACAAAGGATTTTCCAATACACAAGTACGATGTACCTCTGAATCTCGACCCTTGCAACCACAATTAAGTGAGTACTAAATTCAGGTCTTTACTGTCCTACAAAACTATATGTGTGTGTGAGTGTGAGTGCGTGTGTGTGTGTATGTGTGTGTGTGTGTGTGTGTGTGTGTGTGTGTGTGTGTGTGTGTGTGTGTGTGTGTGTGTGTGTGTGTGTGTGTGTATGTGTGGAAAGAACTTCTCCTCTGCCTCCTTGCATTTTGTTGTCACATAGTTCATCGTTTCATTTACTACTTTTCCCACCAGTTCTCTTTCCCACTGATCCTCCTGCAGGAATTCCTCATGCCTGTGTAGTCCTCCTTTTTGTAGTTTGTTTTTTTCCATCCTACTCCTGCTTCCCTCTCCACTTGTGACTCTATGTAATTGAAGCTCAGGACCATGTGATCACTGGCTCCAAGGGGCCTTTCGTATGTGATGTCTTCAGTGTCTGAACTACTCAGGGTGAATATGAGATCCAGTGTCTTGCTTTCGCATTCTTTCTTCTCTCAGGTAGTGTCCCTAACATGTTGGTGCATTAAGCTTTCCAGTACCACCGCCATCATCTTAGTTTCCCACATTTCAGGTCCCCCATCTGGCTCCAGGTTTTCTCAGTCAATCTCCTTGTGATTGAAATCACCCACAACTAGTAACTTTGCCCTAAACATGTGGGCCCTTCTGGCCACCTTAGTTAGTGTGTCTCCCATTGCTTTGTTGCTCTCTTCATATTCTTCTCTTGGCCTCCTGCTATTCTGTGGCTAGTTGTACAGCAGTTCAATCACCACCTTGGAATCCCCAGTCTGAACTGCTCCTACTCTGTAGTCGTTGCATCTCCTCTGTCCATTTATTCCATTTCCTCGAATCTCCACAGGATTTTGATGAGCAGTGCAACTCCTCCTCACTCCCTTCCCCTCTGTTCCCCCTATCTTTTCTCAGTATCTGGTATCTGGATGGAAGGATTGCATCTGCTATCATCCCTTTGAGTTTCATTTCTGTGAGTGCTATGATGTCTAGGGATGACTCCATGATTCTTTCATGCCACTTCTCACATTTATTTAATATTCTGCCTGCATTGGTTTACCAAACCTTCAACTTCTTTTCTAATACTGTGGTCTGGGGTTTGCTGGGGTTGTGGAATCAGGAGACCTGGCAAGATACTATGGGTGGCTGCTGTGAAGGTGTAGTTCTGGTGGCAGGTGAGGAATGTAGGTACAGAGTGTGGGTTGTTTTGTGTTAGTTTGCTGAGTTGTGGTGTGGTTGTAGGGGTTGTTTGCTGTAGGTGGTTATGAAAGGGTTGTGTTGTCCCTTGGTTTCCCTTGCCTGTCTCCATCCTTGACTCTTATTCCTTCTTGCATCTTTGTATCCTCTCTCTCAGTTTCTGTCTATCTTTTCGTGTTCTGTTGTGGTTGAGGTACACCTGCTGCTAATTTTGTGAGCCCCTTAGTCGCGCTTTCTACTGCAGGATCTTGTTTCACACTATTTCTGATTTGACAGTCAGTGTGATTGGATGATTTCTTCTCCTTCAGAACCCCTCTATTCTCTGAAAATTTGTCAACTGCATCATGATTTCCTCTCCTATCTCTTTTATGATATTTCCGATCCTTTTCTCCTCCCTCTATCGTATTACTTCGTCGGTCGCCTCTTCGGCCTCCTAAAGCCCACGAACAAAGACTGACCTCTTCCTTTTAACCTCCCATTGTGTTTTCCTTTATATCTCATCATCCGATGTAATATTTCCATTGTCACTTTCCTTACCATTTCCTGGATCACTGGCTGTGTACTCACCTAATTGTACTCACCTAATTGTGGTTGCAGGGGTCGAGACTCAGCTCCTGGCACCGCCTCTTCACTGATCGCTACTGGATCCTCTCTCTCTCTGCTTCCTGAGCTTTGTCATACCTCTTCTTAAAACTATGTATGGTTCCTGCCTCCACTACTTCACTTGCTAGGCTATTCCACTTGCTGACAACTCTATGACTGAAGAAATACTTCCTAACGTCCCTGTGACTCGTCTGAGTCTTCAGCTTCCAGTTGTGACCCCTTGTCCCTGTGTCCCCTCTCTGGAACATCCTATCTCTGTCCACCTTGTCTATTCCCCGCAGTATCTTGTATGTCGTTATCATGTCTCCCCTGACCCTTCTGTCCTCCAGTGTCGTCAGTCCGATTTCCCTTAACCTTTCCTCGTACGACATTCCCTTGAGCTCTGGGACTAGCCTTGTTGCAAACCTTTGTACTTTCTCTAACTTCTTGACGTGCTTGACCAGGTGTGGGTTCCAGACTGGTGCTGCATACTCCAGTATGGGCCTAACATACACAGTGTACAGTGTCTTGAACGATTCCTTATTAAGGTATCGGAACGCTATTCTCAGGTTTGCCAGGCGCCCGTATGCTGCAGCGGTTATTTGGTTGATGTGTGCCTCCGGTGATGTGCTCGGTGTTATGGTCACCCCAAGGTCTTTCTCCCTGAGTGAGGTCTGTAGTCTTTGTCCACCTAGCCTATACTCTGTCTGCGGTCTTCTTTGCCCCTCCCCAATCTTCATGACTTTGCATTTGGCTGGATTGAATTCGAGAAGCCAGTTACTGGACCACATGTCCAGCCTCTCCAGGTCTCTTTGCAGTCCTGCCTCATCCTCGTCCGATTTAATTCTTCTCATCAACTTCACGTCATCTGCGAACAGGGACACTTCAGAGTCTATTCCTTCCATCATGTCGTTCACATATATCAAAAATAGCACTGGTCCTAGAACTGACCCCTGTGGGACCCCGCTCGTAACAGGCGCCCACTGTGATACCTCTTCACGTACCATGACTCGTTGCTGCCTCCCTGTCAGGTATTCCCTTATCCATTGCAGTGCCCTTCCTTTTACGTGTGCCTGATTCTCCAGCTTCTGCACTAATCTCTTGTGGGGAACTGTGTCAAAGGCCTTCCTGCAGTCTAGGAAAACGCAATCTACCCAACCCTCTCTCTCATGTCTTACTTCTGTTACCTTGTCATAAAACTCCAGGAGGTTTGTGATACAAGATTTGCCTTCCATGAACCCATGCTGGTTTTCATTTATAATCTTGTTCCTTTCCAGGTGTTCGACCACTCTCCTCCTGATAATCTTCTCCATGACTTTGCACACAATACATGTCAGAGACACAGGTCTGTAGTTTAGTGCCTCGTTTCTGTTTCCTTTCTTAAATATGGGGACTACATTAGCTGTCTTCCATTTCTCAGGTAGTTGCCCAGTTTCAAGGGATGTGTTGAAGATTGTGGTTAGAGGCACACACAGCATCTCTGCTCCTTCTCTAAGGACCCATGGGGAGATGTTGTCCGGTCCCATCGCCTTTGAGGTGTCAAGGTCACTTAAGAGCTTCTTCACCTCCTCCTCAGTTGTTCTTATGTCATCCAACACTTGTTGGTATATTCCCTCTTGATGTTCCCTTCTGTTCTGTCTTCCCACAGCCCTTCCTGTCTCTACTGTAAAAACTTCCTTAAATCTCCTGTTCAGCTCCTCACATACCTCCTGATCATTTCTTGTGAGTTCTCCACCTTCTGTCCTTAATCTGATCACCTGGTCTTTGACTGTTGTCTTCCTCCTGATGTGGCTATACAACAGTTTCGGGTCTGTCTTGATTCTCGATGCTATGTCATTTTCATACTGTCGCTGGGCCTCCCTCCTTACCTGTGCGTACTCATTCCTGGCTCTGCGACTGATCTCCCTATTTTCGTGTGTTCTCTGCCTTCTGTACTTTTTCCATTCTCTATTGCACTTTGTTTTTGCCTCCTTACACCGTCGGGTGAACCTGGGGCTTGTTCTGGTCTTCCCGTTGTTACTGTTGCCCTTGGGAATGAACCTTTCCACTGCCTCCTTGCATTTTGTTGCTACATATTCCATCATTTCATTTACTGGCTTTCCTGCCAGTTCTCTGTCCCACTGGACCTCCCGCAGGAAGTTCTTCAACCCTATGTAGTCCCCTCTTTTATAGTCAGGCTTTTCCCATTCTACTCCTGTTATTCTCTCCACTTGCAGCTCTACTATGTATTCAAAGCACAGAACCACGTGGTCGCTAGCTCCTAGGGGACTCTCATACTTGATGTCCTCAATGTCTGAGCTGCCCAGGGTGAACACAAGGTCCAATCTTGCTGGTTCTTCCTCCCCTCTCACTCTGGTAGTGTCCTTAACATGTTGGTGCATGAGGTTTTCCAGCACCACGTCCAACATCCTGGCTCTCCATGTTTCGGGACCCCCATGTGGCTCCAGGTTTTCCCAGTCAATCTCCCTGTGGTTGAAATCCCCCATAACCAGCAACTTTGCTCTGCTGGAGTGAGCTCTTCTTGCCACCTCAGCAAGTGTGTCCACCATTGCTCTGTTGCTCTCTTCATATTCCTCTCTTGGCCTCCTGCAGTTCTGTGGTGGATTATACATCACTGCAATGACCACTTTGTGTTCCCCAGACTGAAGTGTACCTGCTATGTAGTCTCTTTCTCCCGTCTCATCTATTCCTTCCATTTTCTCGAATTTCCATCTGTTTTTTACGAGCAGAGCAACCCCACCACCCCCCCCTGCCCCTTCTATCTTTCCTCATGATCTGGTATCCTGGTGGGAAGATTGCATCTGTTATTGTCTCCATGAGTTTTGTTTCTGTAACTGCTATGATGTCTGGGGACTTCTCATTGATTCTTTCTTGCCATTCCTCATGTTTATTCGTTAATCCATCTGCATTTGTGTACCAAACCTTCAACTTCTGTTCTAATACTGTAACTGTGGTGCGGGGGGTGGAAACAGAGGGATCGGTGTGTGATGGTTGGTTTGGATTGTTCAGTTGCCTTGGGGGTGTCGTGGCTGGAGTCCTTCTGC
>NC_091296.1:29632741-29682741 GCF_038502225.1 Cherax quadricarinatus
AAAAAATATTTTCATTTATACTGTGAGATTTGGCCCTTTTTTTCATCATTCTCGTCATGAAGTGGTGTGTATAGAGGACGTATTGTGTTTTACTCTGCGTGGTTGGTCGTGGGTGTAACAGTTGCTATTCCAGTCTATCTATGCTTGCAGGGTGGCGTGGTGGTGGAGCCCAGGTATAAGATCATGGTCTCCTGTACTATTATGGACTGTGGGGGTGATATAATGCTGACCTCTGATGTCTTGGTGGTAACATAATTTGTCTGAGTTAGGAATGTGCAGTTTTAATACCTGTTGTAAGGCGGTGTGTAGAGGGATGTGGACATTTCCTTTATGTATGCGGCCTCTGTTATCTGTAGTCGTGTGTTACGTGGTTCTTTGTAATCGTTACACGAGGCTTAGGCCCACCTTTCTGTAGGTTTACGATGAAATTAACAAGGCTGGTGGCGGTTATGAGAGTATACTTCATGTCTGCGCGACGTTTATTGCTGTCTTGTTGCCGTCTAGAGTCGCTCTCGTGGGAATATTGTCTTGAGAAAGTTGTTTTTCACTCTTATCCTTATTTGTGGACGACGTTAAGTTAATGAGAACTAACCTAACCTAACCAAACTCGGTCGCTGCATGATCCGAGAATGGCATCCCGTATCTCATAAGCCCAGCCTCCTCTACCCATAATGCACTCAAACGAAATAATGCAGTTGTGTACAGACACATTTTTGCGCATTTGAATATATATCCATGAATATTCCAAATATCCATAAACACAGTGTTTAGACTTATATTATCCTTCACCAATTTAGAACAGCAATATGTACACTATGTACAGTAATAAGTATAGTGCACGTCACGGTAAGCAAGGCAGAAATAGAAACCACAAGATACCGTGCAGCTCTAGAATGGGAATGACAAGGGCAGACAGGAGAGCGGTATCCACATAACCTCTGCGATTGTGCTTCTGGTAGTTGCGAGCCCCATCACCAACTCTTAGCAAGTTCGCTGTTGGGGGAGTAGCCTGTGATGTCCATGCGCCGAATAAAGGTTACGTACTCTTTGCATGCCACACCATGTGTGTGCATATGTAAACAGTTTCACATGTATGCATGTGTTTATTTGCTTGTGCTTCTGTGTGCAGAAGTGTGTGTACGTATGTACATGTATATGCTTGTGTGTATGTATATGAGAATTTATAGCCAAAATAATATAAGTCAGTCTCTCGACGATACATAGCTGACGATGTCCTCGAGAGTTGCAGCATTAAGAAAAATGTTAGATTTTGATTTTGTAGCCGAAGCGGCTAGTGGATTGTGCACCCCATATCAGTCCTGTAGAAGATAGCGCAAGAACATATGGATACACAAAAGGCCCGGGATCAAAGACTCGAAAGGATTAACAGGAGTTCATCTGGATTTATATCTCCAGTTCACTCTTCTGTTGCAAGAAAAATTTGAAAATTTGCTTAATATGTCTAGTGTATATAATATGTGTCAGCTGGACAGCTTGAATCATCAATGACTGACTACTAGGCTATCATTTTTGTATAGATAAAACTTACTAAATTACTAACATAGTTTAAAACGCTCAGAATTGTGGATACTGAACAGTAACTGTATAATGACGTTGCTAGTTGGCTTCATGTTTACTAGTGGTGAGTAGAGATGACAGGAAGATGAGTATCATTGAGCTGCTTAACTCTCAGCTTGTCAGTTTATTAAATGAATCAGTTTCTCCGCGATAACTGGAGAATCCTTGTTATGAGCTACGAACTTCAGAGGCTGGTGGTGCTACTTACTCAGAGGTTGGTGGTGCTACTTACTCAGAGGCTGGTGGTGCTACTTACTCAGTGGCTGATGGTGCTTCTTACTCAGAGGCTGATGGTGCTACTTAGAGGCTGATGGTGCTTCTTACTCAGAGGCTGGTGGTGCTACTTACTCAGAGGCTGATGGTGCTTCTTACTCTGAGAGGGGCTGGTGGCTTCTTACTGCTACTTACTCAGAGGCTGATGGTGCTTCTTACTCAGAGGCTGATGGTGCTACTTACTCAGGGGCTGGGGGCTTCTTACTGCTGATGGTGCTTCTTACTCAGACTCTTAGAGGCTGATATTGCTTCTTACTCAGAGGCTGGTGGTGCTACTTACTGTGGAGGTGCTACTTACTCAGAGGCTGGTGGTGCTACTTACTCAGAGGCTGGTAGTGCTACTTAGAGGCTGACTTACTCAGAGTGCTTCTTACTCAGATGGTGCTTCTTACTCAGAGGCTGATGGTGCTACTTACTCAGAGGCTGGTGGTGCTACTTACTCTGACTCAGATTGCTACTTACTCTGCTACTTACTCAGAGTGCTACTTACTCTGCTGATGGTGCTACTCAGAGGCTACTACTTAGAGGCTGATGGTGCTTCTTACTCAGAGGCTGGTGGTGCTACTTACTCAGAGGCTGATGGTGCTTCTTACTCAGAGGCTGATGGTGCTACTTACTCAGGGGCTGGTGGTGCTTCTTACTCAGAGGCTGGTGGTGCCACTTACTCAGAGGCTGATGGTGCTTCTTACTCAGAGGCTGATGGTGCTACTTACTCAGAGGCTGATGGTGCTTCTTACTCAGAGGCTGATGGTGCTACTTAGAGGCTGATATTGCTTCTTACTCAGAGGCTGGTGGTGCTACTTACTCAGGCGCTGGAGGTGCTACTTACTCAGAGGCTGGTGGTGCTACTTACTCAGAGGCTGGTAGTGCTACTTAGAGGCTGATGGTGCTTCTTACTCAGAGGCTGGTGGTGCTTCTTACTCAGAGGCTGGTGGTGCTTCTTACTCAGAGGCTGATGGTGCTACTTACTCAGAGGCTGGTGGTGCTACTTACTCAGAGGCTGGTGGTGCTTCTTACTCAGAGGCTGGTGGTGCTACTTACTCAGAGGCTGGTGGTGCTACTTACTCAGAGGCTGGTGGTGCTTCTTACTTCGAGACTGGTGGTGCTACTTACTCAGAGGCTGGTGGTGCTTCTTACTCAGAGGCTGGTGGTGCTACTTACTCAGAGGCTGGTGGTGCTACTTACTCAGAGGCTGGTGGTGCTTCTTACTCCGAGACTGGTGGTGCTACTTACTCAGAGGCTGGTGGTGTTACTCAGAGGCTGGTGGTGCTACTTACTCAGAGGCTGGTGGTGCTACTTACTCAGAGGCTGGTGGTGCTACTTACTCAGAGGCTGGGGGTGCTACTTACTCAGAGGCTGGTGGTGCTACTTACTCAGAGGTTGGTGGTGCTACTTACTCAAAGGCTGGTGGTGCTACTTACTCAGAGGATGGTGGTGCTGCTTACTCAGAGGCTGGTGGTGCTATTTACTCGGGGGCTGGTTTTGCTACTTACTCAGAGGCTGGTGGTGCTACTTACTCAGAGGCTGGTGGTGCTACTTACTCAGAGGCTGGTGGTGCTACTTACTCAGAGGCTGGTGGTGCTACTTGCTCGGGGGCTGGTGGTGCTACTTACTCAGAGGCTGGTGGTGCTACTTACTCAGAGGGTGGTGGTGCTACTTACTCAGAGGCTGGTGGTGCTACTTACTCAGAGGCTGGTGGTGCTACTTACTCAGAGGCTGGTGGTGCTTCTTACTCTTCTTACTCAGGCTGGTGGTGAGGCTGTGCTACTTACTCCGAGTGCTACTTACTCAGAGGCTGGTGGGCTTCTTACTGGCTGTAGTGCTACTTACTCAGAGGCTGGTGGTGCTTCGTACTCCGAGTCTGGTGGTGCTACTTACTCAGAGGCTGGTGGTGTTACTTACTCAGAGGCTGGTGGTGCTACTTACTCAGAAGCTGGTGGTGCTACTTACTCAGAGACTGGTGGTGCTACTTACTCAGAGGGTGTGGTGCTACTTACTCAGAAGTTGGTGGTGCTACTTACTCAGAAGTTGGTGGTGCTACTTACTCGAAAGCTGGTGGTGATACTTACTCAGAGGCTTGTGGTGCTACTTACTCAGAGGCTGGTGGTGCTACTTACTCAGAGGCTGGTGGTGCTTCTTACTCAGAGGCTGGTGGTGCTACTTACTCAGAGGCTGGTGGTGCTACTTACTCCGAGGCTGGTGGCGCTACTTACTCAGAGGCTGGTGGTGCTTCTTACTCAGAGGCTGGTGGTGCTACTTATTCAGAGGCTGGTGGTGCTACTTACTCAGAGGCTGGTGGTGCTTCTTACTCCGAGGCTGGTGGTGCTACTTACTCAGAGGCTGGTGGTGTTACTTACTCAGAGGCTGGTGGTGCTACTTACTCAGAGGCTGGTGGTGCTACTTACTCAGAGGCTGGTGGTGCTACTTACTCGTGGGCTGGTGGTGCTACTTACTCAGTGGCTGGTGGTGCTACTTACTCAGAGGCTGGTGGTGCTACTTACTCAGAGGGTGGTGGTGCTACTTACTCAGGGGCTGGTGGTGCTTCTTACTCAGAGGCTGGTGGTGCTACTTACTCAGAGGCTGGTGGTGATACTTACTCAGAGGCTGGTGGTGCTTCTTTCTCCGAGGCTGGTGACGCTACTTACTCAGAGGCTGGTGGTGCTACTTATTCAGAGGCTGGTGGTGTTACTTGCTCAGAGGCTGGTGGTGCTACTTACTCGGAGGCTGGTGGTGCTACTTAGAGGCTGGTGGTGTTAATTACTCAGAGGCTGGTGGTGCTACTTACTCAGAGGCTGGTGGTGCTACTTACTCAGAGGCTGGTGGTGTTACTTTCTCAGAGGCTGGTGGTGCTTCTTACTCAGAGGCTGGTGGTGCTACTTACTCAGAGGCTGGTGGTGCTACTTACTCAGAGGCTGGTGGTTGTACACGCATGTACACACCCTCATTTACAGGCTATCTCCCCCAACCAGCGAACCAGGTTGCTAAGAGTTGATGATGGGGCCCCGTCGTTCAACTAGTGACCAGGTTCTAGCCAATAAGAAGATGGTTTTGGCAATCGCAGAGGTTATGTGGGTACCACTCTCCTGTCTGCCCTTGTCATTCCCATTCTAGAGCTGGTTGAAGCACGGTCTGCTATCTTGTGGCTTCTATTTCTGCCTTGTGTACCGTGGAGTGCACTATACTTATCACTGTACATAATGTACATATTGGTGTTCTAAATTGGTGGAGGATAATATAAGTCTAAACTTTTTCTGCTGTTTATTTTGCTCCCATTACACCCGGGATAACAGGCCATTTGGAGTCCTGGGTTGTAATGTGGGTAGCCTGTCCGAGAGCTGGAGCTGGACTTAGAGAAACGGTTGAGCTTAGGGTGAAGCTCGTAGCAGGAACATTGTGCAGCTTGCTGTCTGGCATTGCATTAACTTTGCCTACGCTTTACAAATTTTGCGTGTCAGTTACTGTTATGGTCAGCCTTGCTATTGTGTGATCGTTGAACAGCTCGCTACTAGCTTGTTCGGTGTGCTCGCTTCGCTACGGTCAATCTTCTAGAACAGTGTAGCTGTCTGGCATTGCTTTAGAAATTTTGCGTGTCAGTTGTTACTAGCCTGTTCGGTGTGGAGAATTTTGCAGTCGGCTTTGCTTGTATGCGTATTCTGCAATCGTACTGTGCATAGCGAATAACTTATGCCACCTAGACGAGTCGGACTTCTGGTGTCGGCATATACTTTGTATAACCTACCTAAATTGTCCCTACAGCGTTGTTGGAAAATTGCTCGTTCCATTGGCATTAAATACAAACGTACTCTCACAGCTGCGCAACTGCGTTCACTGATTGCTGACAAACTTATAGAAGAAGAGATGGCACATCAGACTCCTCACTCTACGGGAGCTTGGGCAAAAACTACTATGTTCTCGCAGGAGGAAGATGATACACCTACGGAGCAAAATGGTCAGTATAGTGCAGCTGGGTTGTCTCAAGGTGAATCAGCTGGCAAAAATCAATCTTGGGCAAACTAGGGAACAGAGCATTCGCAAGGGAAGAATTTGATAGGGAAAGAGAAAGGAGGCAGTTTTCGCCTTCTGTAAATAATTTTAGTTTACAGAAAGCAGTACAGTTTGTTCCCCGCTTAAATGAGGCCGAACCAGAAAATTTTTTCGAAAGTCAGGCTCGAGCCTTGAGGTGGCCGGAACAGCATTGGGCATCGTTGGTTCATACAGCATTGTTTGGTAAGGCACAGAAATTTACGTCAGTATTAAATGACGCTGAATTTTCTGATTATCAAGTAGTGAAGACCACAGTGTTGGGAGCATATACATGTATCCCAGCCAAATATAAACTTTTCAAGCTGGGCAGACGACAGCTTCGTCAATCCCTAGTGGACTTTGTGAGACAGCAAACCAAAGCTTTTACCAGCTGGTATAAAGCAAGTGGTGTCTCTACATTTGAGGAGCTGGTACAGCTTATTCTGATTGATAACCTGCTGGAGTCTGTGGGACCAGAGGTTCGAGTCTTTCTGCAGGATCGTGACTTAACCACTGCATTGGAGGCAGCCAGGTTGGCTGATACCTTCGAAACTAACCGCTCATTGTCCGAGCGGTCCCGTCTCTCTTTTCAACAGCCTGGCATGAGCAGAGATTGTCAACCTTGGAGAATGAAGTTCCAGCCGGAGGGAGAACGTCTACGTCAGCCAACTAAGTCACCTGATGAGCCACGCTTCTCAACTTATGGTCTACCTGCTGAGAGACAAACTACTCAACATGGTGCATCTCGACAACAGTATCCAGAGACACCACCCAGAGCGACACCAGTTGCAACGTCTGCAGGGAGTAAAGGGCAAGCCTGTCGTCTGCTTCCTTTGTAACAAAGTAGGTCATATCCGTCCCAACTGCCCCCACAAACCCCAACCCATTGGGAAAATCTCTAATATCCCTAGTAGCATGTCCCCGAGAGAAGTAGAAAAAGGTATGGCCCCTTATTATTGCAAGTCTTATTTCCCTTCAGGAAAACTCAAACAACTGAAGTAAAGACCTTTAGAGATACTGGAGCATAGTGCTCACTTGTAAGAGAAGGAATATTACCCCTTTCAGAGAACACTTCCTTGAATTCCTCTGTTTTATTGGAAGCATTTGGAGGAGCTATATATTGTCCCTTTGCATAAAATTTATGTACAGTGCAAATATTACACTGGGTACTTGACTGCAGGTGTATCAAAAGGATTCCCCATGAAAGATGCTATGTTATTACTGGGTAATAACATTACTACTGTTAGTGCGTGTCCTGAACCTATAATGAGTAATTCTTCTCCGGTGTTGGCCATAACTCGGGCAACATCCCAAGGGTTGTCTGGAGAGAATGTTGACCTATTCTTGGACGACTCCGATCTCGGAATAGCCACGTTGTTTTATGAGGCACACCGGCCGGAGCCTCGTAAATAAAGTGAACAGACTCCGATCAAGCCTTCCTATTCCCAGGTTGCAGGATTGTCAGATGTCTCTGTTTCCATGGCCGAGGGACTGACCTTCCGGGAGGAACAACGAAAGGACCCTTCTTTAAAATTCGCTTTTCAGGCAGCCATGGGTAAATCCTCTTTGGGTCATCCGGTCAAGTATGAAGTTAAAAAAGATTATTTGATCTGCACTGAGACTGGTAAGGAGATAGAGGGCCGGCAATTGTATGACAGGTTAGTGGTTCCAACCAAGTTTAGACCTCAAATATTAAATATAGCTCATAATACTTCATTAGGAGGTCACTTAGGAATTACAAAAACCTTGTATAGAATCACAAAAGAATTTTATTGTCCAAAATTAAAGAAATGTGAAGAATCATATTAGGTGTTGCCGAGAATGTCAGCAAGTAGGGAAACCTGGACATTCCATTAAACCTGCACCTCTCCAACCTATACCTGCTGATGGAGAACCTTTTGCAGATTTAATTATAATTTGTGTAGGTCCACTACCTAGGTCAAAGTCTGGAAATCAATATTTATTGAAGATTATGGATAAAGTAACCAGATATCCTGAAGCAATTCCCATGCGTAGTATTAATACTAAAGCTATTCTCAAAGCTTTAACCAAATTCATTTCTTGTTTTGGCATTCCTAAAACTATTCAAAGTGATCAAGGTACTAACTTTACTGCCAAAGCATTTAGGGAAATATTAACTAGGTTAGGGATAATCCACAACTTATCCACTGCCTATCATCCTCAGTCCCAAGGCGCCTTGGAAAGATTCCATCAGACGTTAAAAACCATGATGAGAACTTTTTGCATGCACTTTCCTACAGACTGGGATGAATCACTACCTTTGTTGCTGTTCTCAGTACGAGAGACGGTGCAAGAGTCTACAGGGAATAGTCCGTTTGAGCTGATCTTTGGGCACAATGTACGAGGTCCTCTTCGGGTGCTCAAAGAAGGATGGATGGATGGGAGAAGACCTTAGCTCAACACTCTACAACCCGTCTTCAAGGCTGCAGGTGGCACGTCAGTTAGCCAAGGCTAACCTAAAGACAGCTCAAAGTAAGATGAAACAGAGGTATGACAGAAGTGCACAATTCCGCTCCTTCCATCCAGGAGACAAGGTGTTGGTGCAGGAACCTATACCTGGCCACACCTTGAAAGCTAGATTTACGGGACCTATGCAGATTGTAAGTAGATTATCTGATGCAAATTATGTGGTAGCTCCCATTGGTAAGACCTCAAAAACTAAAACTTACCACATTAATCAATTAAAATATTTCCATACACCAGATAAAGTCCCAGTAATGACTCTGTCCTCTACCTCTGAGGACGACTCTGATTCTTTGCACTCTATCTCTGAAATTAATATTAAACTTTCAAATTCTGTCCTCCTCAAGGATCCTAGCCCTTCAATTGAGGGACTATCTGAAACGCAAGCAACAAATTTAACTGAGCTTCTACAGTCATATCCTAATATTTTTTCGAATGTGCCGAAAAAATGTATGTTAGGTTATCATGATGTAGATATGGGAACTCTAAACCAATTAAACTCTTCCCCTACAGAGCTAATCCTGAAAAGCAAGGGTTACTTCAGCAGGAAGTAGAATTTTTGTTGAAGCATGGTTTAGTGGAGGAGTCATCTAGTCCATGGGCTTCACCGTGCATTCTTGTGAAGAAGGCTGATGGAGGGTTTCGTACGTGTACAGACTACCGTAAGGTGAATGAGGTCACAATTACAGATGCTTACCCTCTTCCTCGTCTGGATGACGTAATTGACTTTGTGAGTAAGGCTACTTTTGTATCCAAGTTAGATCTCCTTAAAGGTTACTATCAGGTACCTTTGACGGATAAGGCGAAGGAAATCTCTGCCTTCGCAATTCCAGGAGGTCATTATCAATACAGTTACCCCCTTCGGAATGAAAAATTCCCCCTCTTCATTCCAGAAACTTATCCATCAGGCTATTAAAGGAATTGAAGGCACGGCAGCGTACCTAGATGATATTGTTGTGGTGTCTGATACTTGGGATCAACACCTACTTAGACTTAAGGCTCTTTTTGAGACCTTTAAGAGTTCCCATTTAACAGTTAATTTATCTAAATCTTCCTTTGGAGAGGCCACTGTTACTTTTCTAGGCCATGAAGTAGGTAGTGGTAAAGTTGCACCTAAACTTGCTAAAGTTCTTGCTATTAAAGATTTTCCAGTTCCTCATGATAGGAAATCTCTTCAACGTTTCCTAGGCATGATAGGATTTTACAGAAGATTCTGTAAGAATTTCTCAGATATTGTAGCCCCTCTTACCTCTCTTACCAGTCACGAAGTTCCCTTTAATTGGACCCCAGATTGTCAAACTTCTTTTGACAAAGCAAAAAGAATATTGTGTACTGCACCCATTCTCTTGTCTCCAGACTTCTTCAAACCTTTTTCATTACAGGTTGATGGTTGTGAGTCTGGGGTTGGGGCAGTACTATTACAAAACGAGAATGAGGAGTTGCAGCCTGTAGCATACTTTTCAGCCAAGTTCCAGCCACATCAGAGGGCTTACTCTACCATTGAAAAAGCCCTCGTGCTGGTACTGGCTTTGGAGCATTTCGATGTTTGTGGGCCAGACATCGCAGGTGGTCAGTCTACAGTGATCACAATCCTCTAGTATATCTCCAAGCCATGAAGAACCACAACACAAGGCTTATGCGCTGGACGCTAAAACTGCAACCATACTCACTCAGAATTAAATATATTGCCGGCAAAGAAAATGTGTTGGCGGACTCTTTATCTAGAGTCTAATATTTTTATTTATTTAGGTTAGGATGTTATATTATTTGTGGTAACCCCTTTTCACGCTCTTTTTTTTTTTATCCCCTGGTGTGGGTTTTTTTTTTTTGTTAGTGAGGGGATGCGGGCTACCGTCCGCCTGTATCTTGGACCTATGCTAGCCTGACTGACTGCTGTCTCACTCTGAGTTTAGGGTTTGGCTTTTTGTCGCGAGAAAAGCTGAGCTCTATCTAAGAGTTGGATGGTGGAGAGGAAAGGCGGTCCCATTATTTTGTGCCATGGCGGCACGGTTACCACTGGGAGGTGGCAGCCTAATCCTGAGCCTTCTCGGGGTGAGGGTGTGGCATGCGAAGAGTACGTAACCTTTGTTCGGCGCATGTACACACCCTCATTTACAGGCTATCTTCCCCAACCAGCGAACCAGGTTGCTAAGAGTTGATGATGGGACCCCGTCGTTCAACTAGCGACCAGGTTCTAGCCAATAAGAAGATGGTTTTGGCAATCGCAGAGGTTATGTGGGTACCACTCTCCTGTCTGCCCTTGTCATTACCATTCTAGAGCTGCTTGAAGCACGGTCTGCTAACTTGTGGCTTCTATTTCTGCCTTGCTTACCGTGGAGTGCACTATACTTATCACTGTACATAGTGTACATATTGCTGTTCTAAATTGGTGAAGGATAATATAAGTCTAAACTTTTTCTGCTGTGTTTATTTTGCTCCCATTACACCCGGGATAACAGGCCATTTGGAATCCTGGGTTGTAATAGTGGTGCTTCTTATTGCGAGGCTGGTGGTGCTACTTACTCAGGCTGGTGGTGTTACTCAGAAGCTGGTGGTGCTACTTACTCAGAGGCTGGTAGTGCTACTTAGTGGCTGGTGGTGTTACTTATTCAGAGGCTGGTGGTGCTACTTATTCAGAGGCTGGTGGTGCTACTTATTCAGAGGCTGGTGGTGCTACTTACTCAGAGGCTGGTGGTGCTACTTATTCAGAGGCTGGAGGTGCTACTTACTCAGAGGCTGGTGGTGCTACTTACTCAGAGGCTGGTGGTGCTTCCTACTCAGAGGCTGGTGGTGTTACTTACTCAGAGGCTGGTGGTGCTTCCTACTCAGAGGCTGGTGCTGCTTATTACTCAGAGGCTGGTGGTGCTTCCTACTCACAGGCTGGTGGTGCTTCCTACTCAGAGGCTGGTGGTGCTTCCTACTCAGAGGCTGGTGATGCTTCCTACTCAGAGGCTGGTGATGCTTCCTACTCAGAGGCTGGTGGTGCTTCCTACTCAGAGGCTGGTGGTGTTACTTACTCAGAGGCTTGTGGTGTTACTTACTCAGAGGCTGGTGGTGTTACTCATGGCTGGTGGTGCTACTTACTCAGAGGCTTGTGGTGTTACTTACTCAGAGGCTGGTGGTGCTACTTACTCAGAGGCTGGTGGTGCTACTTACTCAGAGGCTGGTGGGGCTTCTTTCTCAGAGGCTGGTGGTGCTTCCTACTCAGAGGCTGGTGGTGCTTCCCACTCAGAGGCTGGTGGTGCTTCCTACTCAGAGGCTGGTGGTGCTTCCTACTCAGAGGTTGGTGGTGTTACTCAGAGGCTGGTGGTGTTACTCAGAGGCTGGTGGTGCTAATCACTCAGAGGCTGGTGGTGCTACGTACTCAGAGGCTGGTGGTGCTACGTACTCAGAGGCTAGTGGTGTTACTTACACAGAGGCTGGTGATGCTACGTACTCAGAGGCTGGTGGTGTTACTTACTCAGAGGCTGGTGGTGCTACTTACTCAGAGGCTGGTGGTGCTACTTACTCAGAGGCTGGTGGTGCTACTTACTCAGAGGCTTGTGGTGTTACTTACAGGCTGGTGGTGCTACTTACTCAGAGGCTGGTGGTGCTACTTACTCAGAGGCTGGTGGGGCTTCCTACTCAGAGGCTGGTGGGGCTTCCTACTCAGAGGCCGGTGGTGCTTCCTACTCAGGCTGGTGGTGCTTTCTACTCAGAGGCTGGTGGTGCTTCCTACTCAGAGGCTTTTGGTGTTACTTACTCAGAGGCTGTTGGTGCTACTTTCTCAGAGGCTGTTGGTGCTACTTACTCAGAGGCTGGTGGTGTTACTTACTCAGAGGCTTGTGGTGCTACTTACTCAGAGGCTTGTGGTGCTACTTACTCAGAGGCTTGTGGTGCTACTTACTCAGAGGCTTGTGGTGCTACTTACTCAGAGGCTTGTGGTGCTACTTACTCAGAGGCTGGTGGTGCTACTTACTCAGAGGCTGGTGGTGCTACTTACTCAGAGGCTGGTGGTGTTACTTACTCAGAGGCTGGTGGTGTTACTCAGAGGCTGGTGGTGTTACTTACTCAGAGGCTGGTGGTGCTACTTACTCAGAGGCTGGTGGTGCTACTTACTCAGAGGCTGGTGGTGCTACTTACTCAGAGGCTGGTGGTGCTACTTACTCAGAGGCTGGTGGTGCTACTTAGAGGCTGGTGGTGCTACTTACTCAGAGGCTGGTGGTGCTACTTACTCAGAGGCTGGTGGTGCTACTTACTCAGAGGCTGGTGGTGCTACTTACTCAGAGGCTGGTGGTGCTACTTACTCAGAGGCTGGTAGTGCTACTCAGAGGCTGGTGGTGCTACTTACTCAGAGGCTGGTGGTGCTACTTACTCAGAGGCTGGTGGTGCTACTTACTCAGAGGCTGGTGGTGCTACTTACTCAGAGGCTGGTGGTGCTACTTAGAGGCTGGTGGTGCTACTTACTCAGAGGCTGGTGGTGCTACTTACTCAGAGGCTGGTGGTGCTACTTACTCAGAGGCTGGTGGTGCTACTTACTCAGAGGCTGGTGGTGCTACTTACTCAGAGGCTGGTGGTGCTACTTACTCAGAGGCTGGTGGTGCTACTTACTCAGAGGCTGGTGGTGCTACTTACTCAGAGGCTGGTGGTGCTACTTACTCAGAGGCTGGTGGTGCTACTTACTCAGAGGGTGGTGGTGCTACTTACTCAGAGGCTGGTGGTGCTACTTACTCAGAGGCTGGTGGTGCTACTTACTCAGAGGCTGGTGGTGCTACTCACTCAGAGGCTGGTGGTGCTACTCACTCAGAGGCTGGTGGTGCTACTTACTCAGAGGCTGGTGGTGCTACTTACTCAGAGGCTGGTGGTGCTACTTACTCAGAGGCTGGTGGTGCTACTTACTCAGAGGCTGGTGGTGCTACTTACTCAGAGGCTGGTGGTGCTACTTACTCAGAGGCTGGTGGTGCTACTTACTCAGAGGCTGGTGGTGCTACTTACTCAGAGGCTGGTGGTGCTACTTACTCAGAGGCTGGTGGTGCTACTTACTCAGAGGCTGGTGGTGCTACTTATTCATGTTGATCTGAGTGGGTGTCGCTTTGTTAATTTAATTAAAAGTGGGAGAATTTAAATACTTGTTTCTATTTAATAAATAGTGAATGTCTCCTCAGATCATCTCAGGGAAACCTTTGAATTATTATTTTTGGGGAGTGTAGGTGCCAATTATACCTCCCGCCCCCCCCCCCCAAAAAAAAAAAATCAACCACTTGCCTTTATTTGGTAGCTCATGGGAAAATATTTTTTTCCTTACTGAATTTTAGAGAATCTAAAATATAAATGAGACAAAACTAAAACAATTTTCAAAACTCGCATTTTTATGTCTTCGTGAAGTTTGATAAGTTTAGTGAGGATCTACGACGTCGTTGTTGAGGCGGTCACGTACTCAGCATCAGTTGCTGTCTTTCACAAGATTTTCACTTATAACTGACAATGCTTCACCCCACTGCCAGGGTCATCAGTGAACCATAACTGTAGGAAGATTCACTAAACTATTGGTAGAAGCAGGTGCTCTTTTCTTATTTTTATAAAACATTTCTTAATTTTGGTTATTGTGAAGTAACATAAAGTCTACTTTGATCTGCTTCATACTTCCACCATTGTCACATTATATTTAGAAGAATATTTCAATTGTTATTCCAGTATGTAGACGCGAATTTGCTATTTTGATTTTTAAAATGGTATACCATTTTTTCTTATATACTAGCTAATAAAATTTAACTTTTTTATCCAGTTCAAAAACAAATTTGTTGGTTTAAGATAACGTTGATGAGTCGATGATGAATCTGAACTCGTTTGGTCTAGCACATAAGCTTTTTTTATTTTTTAAATCTTGTAGTCAATGTTTTACTTATTAAAATTTTAAGAATCACATGATATATGTTACCTAACAATTACAAATATTATTTTATGCAGAGATATTAAGTGTGCAGCATACAATGGCAAAAAATAATGTTTCTTAACGTAATTTCATTACATAAATGCACAACAAAAATTATAAATTTCCAGTCATGCAAACATATCTACATCAGTTTTTATTTTTTTTCGCCTGTTGAGTATGGTTATTCCTGACCAGTGTCCAGCAATACTCCATTTAACTGATAACCAGGTTCCCTTGATATTTCTTCTCTGTGATGGCTGTGTCTTGGTGAAATCGTTGTCCGTGGGTTTCTGTTTCAGACACTGAATGTGATGAAGAAAAAGTAAGTTCAGATTTTAATTCAGTCCCAAAATTAGAAAAACGTTTTAAAATGTGAACTGTGTTGGCCTGTGTAATGTGAGAATGTCTCTCCTGTAGGAGTGAATCTTTAATGGTTGATGCATCTTGTGTAAATAATAATACCCTTTCAGCTTCGGCTGTAATGGTTAAAATTTGCCGATATAGTAACACAGTTCGTAAACTTAAAATTGTTGTCGTTGCGATAACTAAACATTGCCTCTTTTGGTTGGTTTTCGACTTTTTAGAGGTAGTCAGTGTTTCTCAAAAAAAAAAAAAAAAAAAAAAAAGGTACACTCTGATTTTGGAATTTATGTGTTTTAATTTAACCATTTTATTAAAGAACTAGGTTTCGTGCAATACTGTAGTGTGCTAATTAATTGGGAAAGGAGTAAATTTTGTGATTATCTCATAATATGTCTTGGTCTCCGGCTTAATTAATGTATTTTGAGCTCTTTTCTTTTCAGAAGAGTTTGCTACCGACTTTTGGCAACCATCCAGGTGTTGTGTTAAGCTGCGACTCTCGTCAGTGCTACGACAGCTCTTTTTCCGTAAGGCTATTCTTGCAAGCGTGCTCAGTAAGTGAATGGTGGTTTGAAGATTGAGACACTTATGCAACATATGGGAATCTTTATTAAGGAAACGAACAGTTGAAAAATCAACATTTACACCAGCTGAAGCCAGATCTCACTGATATGTCTGATGATTTTCTTGAGATCCTTCAACCTATTTCTTATGATAACCTTGTCATCGTGATTGGTTTTCTTTTCTACATCTTTCTCGACGCAGAGCTCTACAGCCGCCAGTGTCGTCAGCTCTTTTCAGAATCCGACATACAGTTGACTTTGCTAGGCTCAAATTTTCGGAGATCTGTCTGATACTCAAATCAACATGTTTTCTAAGAGCTACAATACTTGCACGCTTCCTAGATGTAACATCCATCATGAATTTCAGCAGTAATCATGAACTGAAGGGAAGAATTTGGCAAACCACATTCATGTGATGAATGGTTTGAAAACCGATAAGTTGAAGATTGAGACACTTATGCAACATATGGGAATCTTTATTGAGGAAACGTTTCGCCACACAGTGGCTTCATCAGTACAATACAAAGCAGAAAAGTGTAAGGAGAGGAGGAGTTGATGTAATCAGTCCCTCAGCCTGGAGTCGATGTGTTCAGTCTATCAGTCTTGTAGAATGTACAGCATAGGGCTGTAGATGTGGCTTTTATACTGTAGTCAGGTGAGGCGAAGCAGGAGGAGGCGGGGTTATAGTGGAAAAGTGGAACATAGTGGAACATAGTGGAACATAGTGGAACATAGTGGAACATAGTGGGTCATAGTGGGTCATAGTGGATGGTTCCACTATGACCCCGCCTCCTCCTGCTTCGCCTCACCTGACTACGGTATATAAGCCACGTCTACGGCCCTATGCTGTACATTCTACAAGACTGATGGACCGAACACATCGACTCCAGGTTGAGGGACTGATTACCTCAACTCCTCCTCTCCTTACACTTTTCTGCTTTGTATTGGACTGATGAAGCCACTGTGTGGCAAAACGTTTCCTCAATAAAGATTCCCATATGTTGCATAATTGTCTCAATCTTCAACTTATCGGTTTTCAAACCATTCATCACATGAATGTGGTTTGCCAAATTCTTCCCTTCAGTTCATGATTACTGCTGAAATTCATGATGGATGTTACATCTAGGAAGCGTGCAAGTATTGTAGCTCTTAGAAAACATGTTGATTTGAGTATCAGACAGATCTCCGAAAATTTGAGCCTAGCAAAGTCAACTGTATGTCGGATTCTGAAAAGAGCTGACGACACTGGCGGCTGTAGAGCTCTGCGTCGAGAAAGATGTAGAAAAGAAAACAAATCACGATGACAAGGTTATCATAAGAAATAGGTTGAAGGATCTCAAGAAAATCATCAGAGATATCAGTGAGATCTGGCTTCAGCTGGTGTCAATGTTGATTCTTCAACTGTTCGATGAAGGTTTCTTATTAAATAAATTATCTGTCATATCATTGTCGTGTATTTTTCAACTGAACATTAATTTTCCAAATATATGTTCTATTTCATCAATGTCTCAAGTAATACGCACACTATTGTAACTAGGAAATGCCCCTTCTGGTCGACCTCAAACCTCACGAAGGTTTGGATTGATTTTCTGCTGTGATGGTGCCATTTGTTGACTCTATTTTCCCTAACAGTATCATCTGTTGACGGGATGCGAAAAATAGAAAATTAACACTGAATTACTTGTTTTTCAGGGTCATCAGTGGAAGCTGAACCTTTGATCAACGGAAAATGTTGTTTGAACACTAGGGTGAGTAGGAGATTATCAGGCTTGGTGCAGATAGCTCCAGTTCCGTTGATCAAGACACCTAGGTAAATATTAATCAACACACCTGGGTAAATATTTACTAACACACCTGGCTAATATTTACCAACACACTTGGGTAAATATTTGCCTGTACACCTGGATAAATATTTACCAACACAAGTAGGTAAATATTTACCAAAGAAAAACACATTTGGTGTGCGCAGTGTAATCTGTCACGTGGTCGTACTTTAGTATTAGGCAAGTTCCAAGAAATCACTACAACACACACGGGTATCTGTAATCATTGCCTTTACGTATCGCAACGTAATGCGATATTGCGTCGATGTTAGACACGCCAAATTGATTCACCGAAGTAAAAAAAACTGCGATCACCGTATTGCTGAAAATGCAATACTAGAAAAATGAGCCTCACACACGCTGGCTCAACGCTTAACGCAATTTCCGGCCTGGATGATGCTAGGTGTTCGTGTATTACAGTTTGTTAGGTCACTTGTAAATAACTTTACCTGATACTGTTACGTCTCATCACGAGATGTGAATACTGATCTCAGCCTTCGTGACAGCCCTTCTAACACACACACACACACACACACACACACACACATACACACACACACACAAGTAGGCTAACTGTCAATCAGCAAGTGCCTTTGACAAATAGTAACACTCACTGTGTGACGCAGTAGCAAAGGTCTTCAGCCAATCTCTTGAATCAGGGCAGCTGCCAGATAACTGGAAAATGCCAACGTGTTCTCTTGTTTATTAAATGGGGAGTACAGACAAGCGGCACTGAACTGCAGACCAATATCTCTGACATGCTTACTCTCAAAGGTTTTGGAGAAATTTGGAAAAAGTGGCAGTGAAGTATTTAGAAAGAAGAAAATTATTTCGAGAATATCAGCACGGATTTAGGAATGGAAAAAATCTTGCGAATTTTCTGGATCTCGAGAGAGTCACAGAGGTAAAACAAGACAGGTAGAGTTGGGTTTAGTGCATCTTTGACTATAAGAAAGCACTCGATACAGTCAGTACTTCATCAGATATTACTCCATAAAACATGCACCCTAGAGAGGCAGAGTGTTCCAACGGGTCATGGAGATCCTGAAAGGAATGGGAAAAAGTTACGAGTGGGGTTGCTTAAGCATCAGTGTTAGCAACTCCACTGTTTCTACTATATGTCAGCGACCTACTAGAAGGTTAAGTAAGATTTGTCGAGAAACAGGACCAGTGTTTACTGACGCGAGTTTTTGTCAAATAATGACCCTCCAATGGCGCTTTTGGTCATCTGACTGAGGCCTTCCACTGGCTTACCCGTCCACCCCTTTAAAAATTATGGATATGAATATAACCACTAGGAAATAATAGATAGTAAAAGGGGATGAATGTTACATGTCACTGCTTGCTGGTGATGTAGAATTAACGTAATGTTATGACGTGTACAGCGCTGCTACTTACAACTTCATAACGAATAAGTAGAATGTTTGCAATTTTAAAACTAAAATGTTATAAGATGTACCACCGAAATGTTGTAAGTTAATATACTGTAGTGATACAACTTTGTAGTGTGATATGAAACACTGTAGTGTTATTTAAAACTTTGTAGTGTTATTTAAAACTTTGTAGCGTTATTTAAAACTTTGTAGTGTTATTTAAAACTTTGTAGTGTTATTTAAAACTTTGTAGCGTTATTTAAAACTTTGTAGTGTTATTTAAAACTTTGTAGTGTTATTTAAAACTTTGTAGCGTTATTTAAAACTTTGTAGTGTTATTTAAAACTTTGTAGTGTTATTTAAAACTTTGTAGCGTTATTTAAAACTTTGTAGTGTTATTTAAAACTTTGTAGTGTTATTTAAAACTTTGTAGAGTTATTTAAAACTTTGTAGTGTTATTTAAAACTTTGTTTATCTGGAGTTTATCTGGAGAGAGTTCCGGGGGTCAACGCCCCCGCGGCCCGGTCTGTGACCAGTGTTATTTAAAACTTTGTAGTGTTATTTAAAACTTTGTAGCGTTATTTAAAACTTTGTAGTGTTATTTAAAACTTTGTAGCGTTATTTAAAACTTTGTAGTGTTATTTAAAACTTTGTAGTGTTATTTAAAACTTTGTAGCGTTATTTAAAACTTTGTAGTGTTATTTAAAACTTTGTAGTGTTATTTAAAACGTTGTAGCGTTATTTAAAACGTTTTAGTTATTTAAAACGCTGTAGTGTTATCACTTAAAACATTGTAACAATATCATTATTTAATTTGTAGTGAAGTTATCACGTAACTTTACCAATTTTAACTCCACTTTTCAGTCTGCAAGTCTTTCAGGGAAGACTGAGCCTTGATGTTGTTCACAAGCTCTTGTGGGTCTTGATGTTCTTGAGAAGCTCTTGTGGGTCTTGATGCTCTTGAGAAGCTCTTGTGGACCATGATGCTCTTGTGGGTCTTGATGTTCTTGAGAAACTCTTGTGGGCCTTGATGCTCTTGTGGGTCTTGATGCTCTTGAGAAGCTCTTGTGGACCTTGATGCTCTTGTGGGTCTTGATGTTCTTGAGAAACTCTTGTGGGCCTTGATGCTCTTGTGGGTCTTGATGTTCTTGAGAAGCTATTGTGGATCTTAATGTTCTTGAGAAGCTCTTGTGGTCCTTGATGCTCTTGTGGGTCTTGATGTTTTTGAGAAGCTCTTGTGGGTCTTGATGTTCTTGAGAAGCTCTTGTGGTCCTTGATGCTCTTGTGAGTCTTGATGTTTTTGAGAAGCTCTTATGGGTCTTGATGTTCTTGAGAAGCTCTTGTGGGTCTTGATGTTCTTGTGGGTCTTGATGCTCTTGAGAAGCTCCTGTGGACCTTGATGCTCTTGTGGGTCTTGATGTTCTTGAGAAACTCTTGTGGGCCTTGATGCTCTTGTGGGTCTTGATGTTCTTGAGAAACTCTTGTGGGTCTTGATGTTCTTGAGAAACTCTTGTGGGCCTTGATGCTCTTGTGGGTCTTGATGTTCTTGAGAAGCTATTGTGGATCTTAATGTTCTTGAGAAGCTCTTGTGGTCCTTGATGCTCTTGTGGGTCTTGATGTTTTTCAGAAGCTCTTGTGGGTCTTGATGTTCTTGAGAAGCTCTTGTGGTCCTTGATGCTCTTGTGGGTCTTGATGTTTTTGAGAAGCTCTTGTGGGTCTTGATGTTCTTGAGAAGTTCTTGTGGGCTTTGATGCTCTTGTGGGTCTTGATGTTCTTGAGAAGTTCTTGTGCATCTTGATGCTCTTGTGGGTTTTGATGTTCTTGAGAAGCTCTTGTGGGCCTTGATGCTATTGCGGGTCTTGATATTCTTGAGAAGCTATTGTGGGTCTTGATGTTCTTGAAGTTCTTGTGGGCCTTGATGCTCTTGTGGGTCTTGATATTCTTGAGAAGCTATTGTGGATCTTGATGCTCTTGTGGGTCTTGATGTTCTTGAGAAGCTATTGTGGATCTTGATGCTCTTGAGAAGCTCTTGTGAGTCTTGATGTTCTTGAGAAGCTCTTGTGGGCCTTGATGTTCTTTAGAAGCTCTTGTGGGCCTTGATGTTTTTGAGAAGCACTTGTGGACCTTGATGTTCTTGATAAGCTCTTGTGGGCCTTGATGTTCTTGATAAGCTCTTGTGGGTCTTGATGTTCTTGAAAAGCTCTTGTGGGCCTAGATGTTCTTGAGAAGCTCTCGTGGGCCTTGATGTTCTTAGAAGCTCTTGTGGGTCTTGATGTTTTTGAGAAGCTCTTGTGGGTCTTGATGCTCTTGAGAAACTTTTGTGGGTCTTGATGTTCTTGAGAAACTCTTGTGGGCCTTGATGTTCTTGAGAAGCTCTTGTGAGTCTTGATGTTCTTCAGAAGCTCTTGTGGGCCTTGATGTTCTTTAGAAGCTCTAGTGGGCCTTGATGTTTTTGAGAAGCACTTGTTGGTCTTGATGTTCTTGAGAAGCTCTTGTGGGTCTTGATGTTCTTGAGAAGATCTTGTGGGTCTTGATGCTCTTGAGAAGCTCTTGTGAGTCTTGATGTTCTTGAGAAGCTCTTGTGGGCCTTGATGTTCTTTAGAAGCTCTTGTGGGCCTTGATGTTTTTGAGAAGCACTTGTGGACCTTGATGTTCTTGATAAGCTCTTGTGGGCCTTGATGTTCTTGATAAGCTCTTGTGGGTCTTGATGTTCTTGAGAAGCTCTTGTGGGCCTAGATGTTCTTGAGAAGCTCTCGTGGGCCTTGATGTTCTTAGAAGCTCTTGTGGGTCTTGATGTTTTAGAGAAGCTCTTGTGGGTCTTGATGCTCTTGAGAAACTTTTGTGGGTCTTGAGGTTCTTGAGAAACTCTTGTGGGCCTTGATGTTCTTGAGAAGCTCTTGTGAGTCTTGATGTTCTTCAGAAGCTCTTGTGGGCCTTGATGTTCTTTAGAAGCTCTAGTGGGCCTTGATGTTTTTGAGAAGCACTTGTTGGCCTTGATGTTCTTGATAAGCTCTTGTGGGTCTTGATGTTCTTGAGAAGCTCTTGTGGATCTTGATGTTCTTGAGAAGCTCTTGTGGGCCTTGATGTTCTTAGAACCTCTTGTGGGTCTTGATTTTCTTGAGAAGCTCTTGTGGGTCTTGATGCTCTTGAGAAGCTCTTGTGGGTCTTGAGGTTCTTGAGAAACTCTTGTGAGCCTTGATGTTCCTGAGAGGCTCTTGTGGGGTCTTGATGTTCTTGAGAAGCTATTGTGGATCTTGATGCTCTTGAGAAGCTCTTGTGAATCTTGATGTTCTTGAGAAGCTCTTGTGGGAGTTGATGTTCTTTAGAAGATCTTGTGGGCATTGATGTTTTTGAGAAGCACTTGTGGGCCTTGATGTTCTTGATAAGCTCTTGTGGGCATTGATGTTCTTGAGAAGCTCTTGTGGGCCTTGATGTTCTTAGAAGCTCTAGTGGGTATTGATGTTCTTGAGAAGCTCTTGTGGGTCTTGGTGCTCTTGTGAAGCTCTTGTGGGCCTTGATGTTCTTAGAAGCTCTTGTGGATCTTGATGTTCTTGAGAAGCTCATGTGGGTCTTGATGCTCATGACAAGCTCTTGTGGGTCTTGAGGTTCTTGAGAAACTCTTGTGTGCCTTGATGTTCTTGAGAGGCTCTTGTGGGTCTTGATGTTCTTGAGAAGCTCTTGTGAGTCTTGATGTTCTTTAGAAGCTCTTGTGTGCCTTGATGTTTTTGAGAAGCACTTGTGAGCCTCGATGTTCTTGATAAGCTCTTGTGGGCCTTGATGTTCTTGAGAGGCTCTTGTGGGTCTTGATGTTCTTGAGAAGCCCTTTTGGGTCTTGATGTTCTTGAGAGGCTCTTGTGGGCCCTGATGTTCTTGAGAAGCTCTTGTGGGCCTTGATGTTCTTGAGAAGCTCTTGTGGGCCTTGATGTTCTTGAAAAGCTCTTATGGGTCTTGATGTTCTTGAGAAGCTCTTGTGGGCCTTGATGTTCTTGAGAAGCTCTTGTGGGCCTTGATGTTCTTAGAAGCTCTTGTGGGTCTTGATGTTCTTGAGAAGCTCTTGTGGGTCTTGGTGCTCTTGAGAAGCTCTTGTGGGCCTTGATGTTCTTGAGAAGCTCTTGTGGGCCTTGATGTTCTTAGAAGCTCTTGTGGGTCTTGATGTTCTCAGAAGCTCTTGTGGGTCTTGATGCTCTTGAGAAGCTCTTGTGGGCCTAGATGTTCTTGAGAAGCTCTCGTGGGCCTTGATGTTCTTAGAAGCTCTTGTGGGCCTTGATGTTCTTGAGAGGCTCTTGTGGGCCTTGATGTTCTTGAGAAGCTCTTGTGAGTCTTGATGTTCTTGAGAAACTCTTGTGGGCCTTGATGTTCTTGAGAAACTCTTGTGGGCCTTGATGTTCTTGAGAAGCTCTTGTGAGTCTTGATGTTCTTCAGAAGCTCTTGTGGGCCTTGATGTTCTTTAGAAGCTCTAGTGGGCCTTGATGTTTTTGAAAAGCACTTGTTGGCCTTGATGTTCTTGATAAGCTCTTGTGGGTCTTGATGTTCTTGAGAAGCTCTTGTGGATCTTGATGTTCTTGAGAAGCTCTTGTGGGCCTTGATGTTCTTAGAAGCTCTTGTGGGTCTTGATTTTCTTGAGAAGCTCTTGTGGGTCTTGATGCTCTTGAGAAGCTCTTGTGGGTCTTGAGGTTCTTGAGAAACTCTTGTGAGCCTTGATGTTCCTGAGAGGCTCTTGTGGGGTCTTGATGTTCTTGAGAAGCTATTGTGGATCTTGATGCTCTTGAGAAGCTCTTGTGAGTCTTGATGTTCTTGAGAAGCTCTTGTGGGCCTTGATGTTCTTTAGAAGATCTTGTGGGCATTGATGTTTTTGAGAAGCACTTGTGGGCCTTGATGTTCTTGATAAGCTCTTGTGGGCATTGATGTTCTTGAGAAGCTCTAGTGGGTCTTGATGTTCTTGAGAAGCTCTTGTGGGCCTTGATGTTCTTGAGAAGCTCTTGTGGGCCTTGATGTTCATAGAAGCTCTTGTGAATCTTGATGTTCTTGAGAAGCTCTTGTGGGTCTTGATGCTCATGAGAAGCTCTTGTGGGTCTTGAGGTTCTTGAGAAACTCTTGTGTGCCTTGATGTTCTTGAGAGGCTCTTGTGGGTCTTGATGTTCTTGAGAAGCTCTTGTGAGTCTTGATGTTCTTTAGAAGCTCTTGTGGGCCTTGATGTTTTTGAGAAGCACTTGTGAGCCTTGATGTTCTTGATAAGCTCTTGTGGGCCTTGATGTTCTTGAGAGGCTCTTGTGGGTCTTGATGTTTTTGAGAAGCTCTTGTGGGCCTTGATGTTCTTGAGAGGCTCTTGTGGGTCTTTATGTTCTTGAGAAGCTCTTGTGGGTCTTGATGTTCTTGAGAGGCTCTTGTGGGCCCTGATGTTCTTGAGAAGCTCTTGTGGGCCTTGATGTTCTTGAGAAGCTCTTGTGGGCCTTGATGTTCTTGAAAAGCTCTTGTGGGTCTTGATGTTCTTGAGAAGCTCTTGTGAGCCTTGATGTTCTTGAGAAGCTCTTGTGGGTCTTGATGTTCTTAGAAGCTCTTGTGGGTCTTGATGTTCTTGAGAAGCTCTTGTGGGTCTTGATGCTCTTGAGAAGCTCTTGTGGGTCTTGAGGTTCTTGAGAAACTTTTGTGGGCCTTGATGTTCTTGAGAGGCTCTTGTGGGTCTTGATGTTCTTGAGAAGCTCTTGTGGGTCTTGATGTTCTTAAGGGGCTCTTTTGGGTCTTGATGTTCTTGAGAAGCTCTTGTAGGCCTTGATGTTCTTGAGAGGCTCTTGTGGGCATTGATGTTCTTGAGAAGCTCTTGTGGGCCTTGATGTTATTGAGAGGCTCTTATGGGCCCTGATGTTCTTGAGAAGCTCTTGTGGGCCTTGATGTTCTTGGGAAGCTCTTGTGGGCCTTGATGTTCTTGGGAAGCTCTTGTGGGCCTTGATGTTCTTGGGAAGCTCTTGTGGGCCTTGATGTTCTTGGGAAGCTCTTGTGGGCCTTGATGTTCTTGAGAAGCTCTTGTGGGCCTTGATGTTCTTGGGAAGCTCTTGTGGGCCTTGATGTTCTTGAGAAGCTCTTGTGGGTCTTGATGTTCTTGAGGGTCTCTTTTGGGTCTTGATGTTCTTGAGAAGCTCTTGTAGGCCTTGATGTTCTTGAGAGGCTCTTGTGGGTCTTGATGTTCTTGAGAAGCTCTTGTGGGCCTTGATGTTATTGAGAGGCTCTTATGGGCCCTGATGTTCTTGAGAAGCTCTTGTGGGCCTTGATGTTCTTGGGAAGCTCTTGTGGGCCTTGATGTTCTTGGGAAGCTCTTGTGGGCCTTGATGTTCTTGGGAAGCTCTTGTGGGCCTTGATGTTCTTGAGAAGCTCTTGTGGGCCTTGATGTTCTTGGGAAGCTCTTGTGGGCCTTGATGTTCTTGAGAAGCTCTTGTGGGCCTTGATGTTCTTGGGAAGCTCTTGTGGGCCTTGATGTTCTTGAGAGGCTCTTGTGGGCCTTGATGTTCTTTAGAAGCTCTTGTGGGCCTTGATGTTCTTGAGAGGCTCTTGTTTTGAAAAAAATGGTACTCTCCTCCACTTTCGTGGATCAAATCTGAGGACCTCTCGTTCCTCAGGCACTGTATATCTTTCTACTGGTTTGTCGCTTCCTGAGAATAATAATTATAATAATAACAATAATAATAATAATAATAATAGTAATAATAATAATAATAATAATAATAATAATAATAATAACAACAACAACAACACCCGGACCACTAAACGTTTTTAATAGCTCAGAAAATGGCTTTCTAAATATTACTAAAAAATTACTCTTCCTAATTAATTCATCTCGACATTTAAAACAAATAATAAGCGTCATTGTAAGTCTAATATTAATAGTAATATTTTCATCAGTGATGAGATTTAAGGAGAGAAACAGACTAAATTAACGTCCTCTGAACTTAACATTAGAGTTAGGAAGATGCAACGTGAAGTACTGGAGGAGCCAGCGGTCAGTCTCGTGGCTACTGTGTCCCACGTGGAAGGCTGAAGGAGGAGTCAAAGAAGACTAAGACCAGACAGATGATGCATAGGAGAGGTAACGATGAAGGACAGTTTTACTCTGAATCCAGCAGGAATCGCAGTAAAATATGTAATGGAATACATCACGGGTATGGGAGAGTCACCAGAAGGTTCATTCAACTCCAGATACCCAGGGACAGTAAATAGAGACACTTCTTAGCTCAATAACCAATTCGAGGAAAAGAAATCTAGGAACAGAAAAACTGGGCGATATATATAATAAGATGAATGGAAGAAAGTTAGTTATTGAGCAGGAAAGACAGAAAAAAATATGTATTAGAACGAGAAGAAACCCAGTGGTAGGGAATGAAAATGACTGTTGCCAAAATACGAATCCAGCCCACATTGTTCCATTATAACATAAGAAAAAATCATTGAGAGACGAAGTGAAAATTTTACTAGAAAATAGAAACAGAAAAATATTGTGCAGACCTAAACAAGCGACAGAAAAATATTGTGAAGGCCTAAACAAGCGAGACCAGGAAAAACTTACGACCCAACATAGGCAACTATTACACGTAGAAAAGTACCAACAAACCAGGGTTTGCTTGATCACAGTGGTGACACAGAAACAGGTGTAAAAGCGCTTGATGGCTATATATAGGAACATCAGTAAGGCCAGAGTAGCTTTTTTTATTTATATTAAATGAAGCTGACTGGCTGAGTAAGCCATTTTCAAAGTTTCGGAAAATTGTGATAAAAGCAGGAGAGATACAGGTAGTTGGAAAATGATCACTGCAATGATAAGAAAAGCACAGACGAAGCCTTAAATCTCATCTCAGTAGACTGAAAGACAAGTAGTGATGCCTCAACATTTTAACAAGAAATTACCTTGTATCTTGATAAAAGTAAGAGAAGGAAGGGATTGATGGGTATATAGCATATTCTTGGACGGTGTGAAGGTCAATGAAACGTTGCTTCACAGGTAACTGATTACTGGAACTGAGAAAGCAGGCTAAGATATTAAGATAGGCGCTTCTTTTGATAAACAAAAGCTTTAAAATAATGGTGAAAGACACGTCGTCGTGATATAAACAAGTAACATCATCCTCCAGATGTAGATGTCGGAGCTATACTATTCTTGATATCTGTTAACAAGGTAACCAGGAAATAATAATAATAATAATAATAATAATAATAATAATAATATAATAAAAATAATAATAATAATATAATAATAATAATAATAATAATAATAATAATAATAATAATCTTTATTTCTACAAGTATATGTACAAGGTATACAGGCCAAGCTGACATCAGTGACATACTACTATACAGAAAGCCTCTTGTTATGCAGAGCATTTCGGGCAAATTCGGTCAATTTTGTCCCAGGATGCGACCCACACCAGTCGACTAAGTCCCAGGTACCTATTTTACTGATTGGTAAACAGAAACAGAAGGTGTCTTAAGAAAACACTTCCTAATATTTCTACCTGTAACTGGAATCGACCCCCGGACTACAGAGTGTGAGCTGAATGCTCTAACAATCGAATTACGGAACACCTGATACATATTGGTGTCTATGGAAGACCTGAAATAATGCCATAAAACGGGGGGAAAAGGAGAGCAGCGATACCGTAGTTCCTGACCAGGAAGCAGGAAGGGTGAAGGACCTCGGTGTTGACACAACCCCGACCTTATCACCAACAGCTCGCATCAACATAGTAACGTCATCTCTGTATGTAACTCTGCCTAATGTTACAGCAACATTGACCACTTGTAATAAGGATTGTGTCAATACTATCAGCATCTGAATTCTTCAGTTCAGTACTGCAGTAAGCACTGACAACACTCCGACTCCTTAAACACGTAAACTAGGATTTAGCGCTCTCCATGGATAACGAAAAGAAAAAGAAGAAATGGTAGAATGAAGAGAAGAGAGAGAAAAAAGAGACCAAGAAAATTAATAATAATAATAATAATAATAATAATAATAATAATAATAATAATAATAATAAGAAGAAGAAGAAGAAGAAGAAGAAGAAAAATAATAATATTAATAATAAAAATAAAATATTATTGTTATTATGAAGACAAAGACAAAGAAAAAGAAAATGAATACAAAGAAGACTAAGAAAAACAAAAAAATATGACAAATAATTAAAAATAAACAATCCTTCACCACGTAATAATTATATAAACAGTGAAGATTTTTCTCCGTATTGTTGCTGAGACGAGAAGATTAAGTAATGTAGACACATAGTAAGAACCACCTCTGTCACACACCTGGAAAGATGACCATGGGGAGACATGTTCACGACATACAAGATACTCAGAAAAATCTACACGATGGAGGAGAAAAGTTCAAGACAAATGTGGGCAAGACGAAGGGAAGGTAAATATAAATTAAATAAATTAGTGAAGGACGTGTAAAGGATGAAATTTATTTAGTATGAAGGTAATAAGTAGAGAACACTGGCGGTAGGAAGTGGAGCACTGGTGGTAGGAAGTGAAGCACTGGTGGTAGGAAGTGAAGCACTGGTGGTAGGAAGTGGAGCATTGGTGGTAGGAAGTGGAGCACTGGTGGTAGGAAGTGGAGCATTGGTGGTAGGAAGTGGAACACTGGTGGTAGGAAGTGGAGCACTGGTGGTAGGAAGTGAAGCACTGGCGGTAGGAAGTGGAGCATTGGTGGTAGGAAGTGAAGCACTGGTGGTAGGAAGTGGAACACTGGTGGTAGGAAGTGAAGCACTGGTGGTAGGAAGTGGAACACTGGTGGTAGGAAGTGAAGCACTGGTGGTAGGAAGTGGAACACTGGTGGTAGGAAGTGGAGCACTGGTGGTAGGAAGTGGAACACTGGTGGTAGGAAGTGAAGCACTGGTGGTAGGAAGTGGAACACTGGTGGTAGGAAGTGGAGCACTGGTGGTAGGAAGTGGAAAACTGGTGGTAGGAAGTGGAACACTGGTGGTAGGAAGTGAAGCACTGGTGGTAGGAAGTGGAACACTGGTGGTAGGAAGTGGAGCACTGGTGGTAGGAAGTGAAGCACTGGTGGTAGGAAGTGGAAAACTGGTGGTAGGAAGTGGAACACTGGTGGTAGGAAGTGGAACACTGGTGGTAGGAAGTGGAACACTGGTGGTAGGAAGTGGAACACTGATGGTAGGAAGTGGAACACTGGTGGTAGGAAGTGGAGCGCTGGTGGTACGAAGTGGGGCACAGGTGGTAGGAAGTGAAGCACTGGTGGTAGGAAGTGAAGCACTGGTGGTAGGAAGTGGAACACTGGTGGTAGGAAGTGGAGCACTGGTGGTAGGAAGTGGAGCACTGGTGGTAGGAAGTGGAACACTGGTGGTAGGAAGTGGAACACTGGTGGTAGGAAGTGGAGCACTGGTGGTAGGAAGTGGAGCACTGGTGGTAGGAAGTGGAACACTGGTGGTAGGAAGTGGAGCACTGGTGGTAGGAAGTGGAGCACTGGTGGTAGGAAGTGGAACACTGGTGGTAGGAAGTGGAGCACTGGTGGTAGGAAGTGAAGCACTGGTGGTAGGAAGTGGAACACTGGTGGTAGGAAGTGGAGCACTGGTGGTAGGAAGTGGAACACTGGTGGTAGGAAGTGGAACACTGGTGGTAGGAAGTGGAACACTGGTGGTAGGAAGTGGAGCGCTGGTGGTACGAAGTGGGGCACAGGTGGTAGGAAGTGGAGCACTGGTGGTAGGAAGTGGAACACTGGTGGTAGGAAGTGGAACACTGATGGTAGGAAGTGGAACACTGATGGTAGGAAGTGGAACACTGATGGTAGGAAGTGGAACACTGGTGGTAGGAAGTGGAACACTGGTGGTAGGAAGTGGAACACTGGTGGTAGGAAGTGGAACACTGGTGGTAGGAAGTGGAACACTGGTGGTAGGAAGTGGAGCACTGGTGGAAAGAAGTGGAACACTGGTGGTAGGAAGTGGAACACTGGTTTACCTGGAGTTTACCTGGAGAGAGTTCCGGGGGTCAACGCCCCCGCGGCCCGGTCTGTGACCAGGCCTCCTGGTGGATCAGAGCCTGATCAACCAGGCTGTTACTGCTGGCTGCACGCAAACCAACGTAGGAGCCACAGCCCGGCTGATCAGGAACCGACTTTAGGTGCTTGTCCAGTGCCAGCTTGAAGACTGCCAGGGGTCTGTTGGTAATCCCCCTTATGTATGCTGGGAGGCAGTTGAACAGTCTCGGGCCCCTGACACTAATTGTATGGTCTCTTAACGTGCTAGTGACACCCCTGCTTTTCATTGGGGGGATGTTGCATCGTCTGCCAAGTCTTTTGCTTTCGTAGTGAGTGACTTTCGTGTGCAAGTTCGATACTAGTCCCTCTAGGATTTTCCAGGTGTATATAATCATGTATATCTCCCGCCTGCGTTCCAGGGAATACAGGTTCAGGAACCTCAAGCGCTCCCAGTAACTGAGGTGTTTTATCTCCGTTATGCGCGCCGTGAAGGTTCTCTGTACATTTTCTAGGTCAGCAATTTCAGCTGCCTTGAAAGGTGCTGTTAGTGTGCAGCAATATTCCAGCCTAGAAAGAACAAGTGACCTGAAGAGTGTCATCATGGGCTTGGCATCCCTAGTTTTGAAGGTTCTCATTATCCATCCTGTCATTTTTCTAGCAGATGCGATTGATACAATGTTATGGTCCTTGAAGGTGAGATCCTCCGACTTGATCACTCCCAGGTCTTTGACGTTGGTGTTACGCTCTATTTTGTGGCCAGAATTTGTTTTGTACTCTGATGAAGATTTAATTTCCTCGTGTTTACCATATCTGAATAATTGAAATTTCTCATCGTTGAACTTCATATTGTTTTCTGCAGCCCACTGAAAGATTTGGTTGATGTCCGCCTGGAGCCTTGCAGTGTCTGCAATGGAAGACACTGTCATGCAGATTCGGGTGTCATCTGCAAAGGAAGACACGGTGCTGTGGCTGACATCCTTGTCTATGTCAGATATGAGGATGAGGAACAAGATGGGAGCGAGTACTGTGCCTTGTGGAACAGAGCTTTTCACCGTGGCTGCCTCGAACTTTACTCTGTTGACTACTACTCTCTGTGTTCTGTTAGTGAGGAAATTATAGATCCATCGACCGACTTTTCCTGTTATTCCTTTAGCACGCATTTTGTGCGCTATTACGCCATGGTCACACTTGTCGAAGGCTTTTGCAAAGTCTGTATGTATTACATCTGCATTCTTTTTGTCTTCTAGTGCATCAAGGACCTTGTCGTAGTGATCCAATAGTTGAGACAGACAGGAGCGACCTGTCCTAAACCCATGTTGCCCTGGGTTGTGTAACTGATGTGTTTCTAGATGGGTGGTGATCTTGCTTCTTAGGACCCTTTCAAAGATTTTTTTATGATATGGGATGTTAGTGCTATCGGTCTGTAGTTCTTTGCTGTTGCTTTACTCTCCCCTTTGTGGAGTGGGGCTATGTCTGTTGTTTTTAGTAACTGTGGGACGACCCCCGTGTCCATGGTGGTAGGAAGTGGAACACTGATGGTAGGAAGTGGAAATAAATGGTATAAAATACCGACACAATGGAAATATAAACACAAATGCAGTATAATGTGATCCTTTATTGACAACGTTTCACCCACACAGTGGGCTTTTTCAAGTCACACACGGATCTACCTGGGGTTGGAAGGTACGAGAGTATTTATAGGCATGTTCAGAATGTTGAGGTCAGGTGGAGAATGCTGCATCTGATGATCTACCGGGTGGGGTTATAGAGTCTTGGGTAGCTTGGCAGGGGTATTGGACAAGTTGTGAGTAGACCTTCTGCAGTGTTCTATGTTCTTATGTGGGATAGCGATGAAGAAGTTTCTTGGCGAGTGGTTTAGCTATGTTATAGAAGCCATTGTTCTGGTTGAAATTGTTGGTTGTAGAGATGAGCGATGATTCCAGGATTCTTCTGTATTGAGTGTTGTCTTCTGTGGCTATAAGTATTGATTTTCTGTAGTTAATTAAATGGTTGTGTGAATTGCGATGTTGTACACAGGCATTCCTTGTATCGTCAGTCCTGCTTGCATATTGGTGTTCTGAAATACGTGTTTGGAGGTCTCTTGATGTTTCGCCCACATATAATTTGTTGCAGTCATTACAAGGGATTATGTATACCCCTGCAGAGGATGGAGGCTTGTCCTGTCTACTACTGGTGATGTCCTTGATGGTCGTGGTTGTGGAGGTAGATACTTGGAATGATGTTTTCGCAAAGATGTTGGAAACATGTTTGGCAATGGAGTTGGTTGGGAGGACTATGTATCTCTTCTCGGCAGTGTCTTCTCTGGGTGTGTTGAAGATGTTTAATGCCCGCCGTCTGCAGTCTCTGATGAAGTGACGAGGATAGTGGAGTTTAGAAAATACTTGTTCAATTATAGTGCGTTCTTCCTCAAGGAACTCATTGCTGCAGATTCTGAGTGCACGTAGGAAGAAGCCTATAATTACACCACGTTTAGTTTTGGTGTCGTGGTGAGAGTAGAGGTGGAGAAGATCGTTTTGGTTGGTGGGTTTTCGATAGACTTTAAAACGAAGTTCGTGGTCAGCTCTGCAGAGCAGAACATCAAGGAAAGGAAGAGTGTTGTCGACTTCTTCTTCAAGTGTGAACTGGATTGAAGGCTCGACCTGGTTGAGCTTGTCTTGGAGAGCTTGAACGTTGAAGCGTTTAGGAGTTATGAGGAGAATGTCGTCAACATAACGGAGCCAGGTGACAGACGAAGGAATAATGGTGGAGAAACGTTCGGCTTCTAGATGTTCCATGTATAGGTTCGCCAGGACTGCACTGAGTGGCGAACCCATGGGTAGTCCAAAAGTCTGCTGAAAGAGGTGATTTTCGAAAGAGAAACACGTAAAGCCAACACATAGTTCAACAAGGTCGATGAAATCGCTGGCTGGAATGGGAAGATCAAGTGAATCGTCAATTTTCCTGCGCAAGAGATCGATGGCTTGTGTAGTAGGTACTTTGGTGAATAGGGAAGTCACGTCAAGGCTGGAAAGTTTCTTGTTCCTGATGTTGATGTTGCGAATGCGGTTGAGAAGATCACCCGAGTGTTTGAGATGTGCTGGACTGATAGTGCCCAAGAGTTTAGAGAGGTGTTTTGCGAGAATTCCTGAGAGCTGGTGGGGAGCACTGCCTATTCCGGAGGATATGGGCCTCAGTGGGATACCAGGCTTGTGAGTCTTTGGCAGGCCGTACATTCTGGCAGGTCTGGGGTTGCTGGGCATGGTGTGCAGAAGTTTCTTCCCTTGTTCTGAGCCCCTCAAAATGCGGCGAGTCCTTTGAAGAAAAGTTTTAGTAAGGTTGTCCACCTGACCTCAACATTCTGAACATGCCTATAAATACTCTCGTACCTTCCAACCCCAGGTAGATCCGTGTGTGACTTGAAAAAGCCCACTGTGTGGGTGAAACGTTGTCAACAAAGGATCACATTATACTGCATTTGTGTTTATATTTCCATGGTAGGAAGTGGAACACTGATGGTAGGAAGCGGAACACTGGTGGTAGGGAGTGGAACACTGGTGGTAGGAAGTGGAACACTGGTGGTAGGAAGTGGAACACTGGTGGTAGGAAGTGGAACACTGGTGGTAGGAAGTGGAACACTGGTGGTAGGAAGTGGAACACTGATGGTAGGAAGTGGAACACTGGTGGTAGGAAATGGAACACTGGTGGTAGGAAGTGGAACACTAATGGTAGGAAGTGGAGCAATGGTGGTAGGAAGTGGAACACTGGTGGTAGGAAGTGAAACACTGGTGGTAGGAAGTGGAAAACTGGTGGTAGGAAGTGGAGCACTGGAGGTACGAAGTGGAACACTGGTGGTAGGAAGTGGAGCACTGGTGGTAGGAAGTGGAATACTGGTGGTAGGAAGTTGAACACTGGTGGTAGGAAGTGTAACACTGGTGGTAGGAAGTGGAGCACTGGTGGTAGAAAGTGGAACACTGGTGGTAGGAAGTGGAACACTGGTGGAAGGAAGTGGAACACTGATGGTAAGAAGTGGAACACTGGTGGAAGGAAGTGGAGCACTGGAAGAAGGAAGTGGAGCACTGGTGGTAGGAAGTGGAACACTGGTGGTAGGAAGTGGAGCACTGGTGGTAGGAAGTGGAATACTGGTGGTAGGAAGTGGAACACTGGTGGTAGGAAGTGGAACACTGGTGGTAGGAAGTGGAGCACTGGTGGTAGGAAGTGGAACACTGGTGGTAGGAAGTGGAACACTGGTGGTAGGAAGTGGAACACTGGTGGTAGGAAGTGGAGCACTGGTGGTAGGAAGTGGAACACTGGAGGAAGGAAGTGGAACACTGGTGATAGGAAGTGGAACACTGATGGTAGGAAGTGGAACACTGGTGGTAGGAAGTGGAACACTAGTGGTAGGAAGTGGAATACTGGTGGTAGGAAGTGGAACACTGCTGGTAGGAAGTGGAGCACTGGTGGTAGGAAGTGGAACACTGGTGGTAGGAAGTGGAACACTGGTGGTAGAAAGTGGAGCACTGGTGGTAGAAAGTGGAACACTGGTGGTAGGAAGTGGAGCACTGGTGGTAGGAAGTGGAACACTGGTGGTAGGAAGTGGAACACTGGTGGTAGGAAGTGGAGCACTGATGGTAGGAAGTGGAGCACTGGTGGTAGGAAGTGGAGCACTGGTGGTAGGAAGTGGAACACTGGTGGTAGGAAGTGGAGCACTGGTGGTAGGAAGTGGAGCACTGATGGTAGGAAGTGGAGCACTGGTGGTAAGAAGTGGAACACTGGTGGTAGGAAGTGGAACACTGGTGGTAGGAAGTAGAGCACTGGTGGTAGGAAGTGGAGCACTGGTGGTAGGAAGTGGAATACTGGTGGTAGGAAGTGGAACACTGGTGGTAAGAAGTGGAACACTGGTGGTAGGAAGTGGAACACTGGCGGTAAGAAGTGGAACACTGGTGGTAGGAAGTATAACACTGGTGGTAGGAAGTGGAGCACTGATGGTAGGAAGTGGAGCACTGGTGGTAGGAAGTGGAACACTGGTGGTAGGAAGTGGAACACTGGTGGTAGGAAGAGGAGCACTGGTGTTAGGAAGTGGAACACTGGTGGTAGGAAGTGGAGCACTGGTGGTAGAAAGTGGAGCACTGGTGGTAGGAAGTAGAACACTGGTGGTAGGAAGTGGAGCACTGATGGTAGGAAGTAGAACACTGGTGGTAGGAAGTGGAACACTTTTGGTAGGAAGTGGAGCACTGGTGGTAGGAAGTGGAACACTGGTGGCAGGAAGTGGAACACTGGTGGTAGGAAGTGGAGCACTGGTGGTAGGAACTGGAACACTGGTGGTAGGAAGTGGAGCACTGGTGGTAGAAAGTGGAGCACTGGTGGTAGGAAGTGGAGCACTGGTGGTAGGAAGTGGAAGACTTTTGGTAGGAAGTGGAGCACTGTTGGTAGGAAGTTGCGCACTGGTGGTAGGAAGTGGAGCATTGATGGTAGGAAGTGGAACACTGATGGTAGGAAATGGAGCTCTGGTGATAGGAAGTGGAACACTGGTGGTAGGAAGTGGAGCACTGGTGGTAGGAAGTGGAACACTGGTGGTAGGAAGTGGAACACTGGTGGTAGGAAGTGGAGCACTGGTGGTAGAAAGTGGAGCACTGGTGGTTGGAAGTGGAGCACTGGTGGTAGAAAGTGGAGCACTGGTGTTAGGAAGTGGAACACTGGTAGTAGGAAGTGGAGCACTGGTGGCAGGAAGTGGAACACTGGTGGTAGGAAGTGGAGCACTGGTGGTAGGAAGTGGAACACTGGTTGTAGGAAGTGGAACACTGGTGGTAGGAAGTGGAACACTGGTGGTAGTAAGTGGTGCACTGGTGGTAGGAAGTGGAACACTGGTGGTAGGAAGTGGAGCGCTGGTGATAGGAAATGGAGCACTGGCGGTGGGAAGTGGAACACTGGCAGTAGGAAGTTGAGCACTGGTGGTAGGAAGTGGAGCACTGGTGGTAGGAAGTGGAGCACTGGTGGTAGGAGGTGGAGCACTGGTGGTAGGAAGTGGAGCACTGGTGGTAGGAAGTGAAGCACTGGTGGTAGGAAGTGGAGCACTGGAGGTAGGAAGTGGAACACTTGTGTTAGGAAGTGGAACACTGGTGGTAGGAAGTGTAGTACTGGTAATATGAAGTGAAGCACTGGTGGTAGGAAGTGGAGCACTGGAGGCAGGAAGTGGAACACTGATGGTAGGAGGTGGAACATTGGTGGTAGGAAGTGTAATACTGGTGGTACTAAGTGGAACACTAATGGTAGGAAATGGAACACTGGTAGTAGGAAGTGAAGCACCTATGGTAAGAAGTGGAACATTGGTTGTAGGAAGTGGAACACTGGTGGTAGGAAGTGGAACACTGGTGATAGGAAGTGAAACACTGGTTGTAAGAAGTGGAACACTGGTGTTAGGAAGTGAAACACTGGTGGTAGGAAGTGGAACTCTGGTGGCAGGAAAACACTGGTGGTAGGAAGTGGAACACTGATGGTAGGAAGTGGAACACTGATGGTAGGAAGTGAAACACTAGTAGTAGTAAGTGGAACACTGGTGGTAGGAAGTGGAACACTGGTGGTAGGAAGTGAAACACTAGTGGTAGGAAGTGGAACACTGGTGGTAGGAAGTGGAACACTGGTGGTAGGAGTTGGAATTCTGGTGGTAGGAAATGGAACACTGGTGGTAGTAAGTGAAACATTTGTGGTAGGAAGCGCAACACTGGTGATAGTAGTTGGAACATTGATTGTAGGAACTGGAAAACTGATGTAAGGAATTGGAACACTGGTGGTCGGAATTGCAGGACTGGTGGTAGGAAGTGCAACCCTGGTGGTGGGAAATTTGTTGCTAATGTATACATTCCCTGGGGCTCTTCACGGAGGCTTCATACACCAGCTCTGACCAATCATCAGCTGGGACTAACGCCCATCGTTTTCCCTTAGCACTCGTCTGTATAAACTTATCTCATTCTTTTTACTTATTGATGAAGTCGGCTTAAGACCGAGATTGAATTATGTAAATCAACTAGTCTCTTCTCAATGTTTACATGTGGGCTTCTCTCAAGCAGCAATTTGTGTTCACGAGACTTTGACGCTCCTTCATATGCTCAGATATTTATTGTGTGTGTACTTATATTACTTGCGTATTACACATTACATACAAATGAGGTGTTACCAGGTTACTGACTAGTTATGGTAAATCTAGAGTACACAATGAGTGTATCCTCAAACACTCCTACTTCCGTACCTTATTCTTCAAGCTTGAAGCCACGGACTGATAAGTGGGCACTCAATTATGCAGTGCTGTAAGTCGTGCCCTTGCTACTTTCCACCGAAAATATTTCACATTTTGAAAAGGTTGAGTAAGGATGGCCGCCTGTTTCAAATGCAGTTATTCACTGATTTCTCACCGGTGATGATCTAACCTGATTCTAGTAAACACCGCCTCACATAGACTGGGGAACGTTTTCTGTTGTACATTTGCAGATTTTTCATCTTAATCAAAGTGCTTTATACTAGAGCTTCCAGTTCTTGGAGTGTCTGAGTCGATCCTCTGTACGGTTGAAAACATTAGGACGTGTTTTCTCAAGATATCTGCTGTCCAGTGTTCACCCATTAGTAAAATGGGTATCTGGGTGTTAGTTGACTGGTGTGGGTCGCATCCTGGGATAATTTGACCTAATTTGCCCGAAATGCTCTGTATAACAAGCGACTTTTTATATAGTAATATGTCATTGATGTCATTTAGGCCTGTATACCTTGTACATGTACTTGTAGAAATAAAGATTATTATTATTATTATTATTATTATTATTATTATTATTATTATTATTATTATTAAAATTATTATTATTATTAAAGTGAGAATAGGCAGAAGCAGAGAGTGTGAAACGGGAATAAACGTGGAGCAGGAAAGATGGATAGGTAAGGGACCGTAGGGAAAGAGGAGTGTGGGGGTGAGAGACTGGAGTGGTGGGGAACAGAAAAGTTCATACCCTCATAGGTAAGCCAGTAGACTCATCGCACCTCGTTCTTATTCAAACTGTGGAGCGAATGTTAGTAGGTGAGCCTGACAAAACAGCGCGCGCACACACACACAAACACACACACACACACACACACACACATACACCCACATACACCCACATACACCCACACACACACACACACACACACACACACACACACACACACACACACACACACACACACACACACACGAAGGGACTGTAGGGAATGAAGGAGCTGTACTGTATGCAGAGGCCCTATCAGACCACCGTGGAGCCCAGGAAAAGACGAGGAGCACATCAGGAACAAATGAGGGGACTAAAGACAATGAAGGAGCTAAGCTATATACAGAGGCTTAACAGACCACTGCAGTGCCCAGGAAGAGCTGAGAAGGAAAAAAGACAGACCACTGAGCACAGGGACATCAGCTAGTGAAGAGACTGTAGGAAGGAAAGGTTCGATGGAAGGAACTAAATCGTCTCAGGGGATGCAAAGGAAAATACAGTGGAAGGACGAAAGGGAAAGGTCAGTTTTTGTCTACGGCTCCAGGAATTAATAGGAGAAACTTATGAAGCAAGAAAACAGAAGAAAGAAGTGACTGAAAGTATCATGAAAACAATAGGAGAGGACGACATGACCCAGTTAACAAATTTTATGAGAATGAGGTGGTTTGCCAGCCAAAGTGATTTTCAAGGCAGACTCAGCTTGAAACAGGATCCTGCAGGAGAAAGTACGACTAAGAGACATACCGAAGTACCAGAGGGTGCACCTCGATCGAGACAGAACACAAGAAGTAAGACAGAAACTGAAAGAGAGGGTACAAAGATGCAAGGAGGAATGAGGGGCAATGATGGAGTGTTGCGAGTAAGGGACTTAGAGGAATTTTTATTCCATGGAATTTTATAAAGAACTTCAGAATTTGACTTATTTCAAATATTACCCCTCTCAGGCAACAAGGTATCGGATCAAAAGCTAGTTTAATATATTTTTAGAGTCTAGGGGTAATAATTTATTTCTACTAGGAAACTAAATCCAATAATATTAAAATTTTACTATGTAAGAAGTCTTCTCTTCTTACATAATATTATAGCTTAATATTGTATGTACAATAGTTTTTTAAGGAAACTTTAAGTAATGAATTTACAAAATATATATATGTAAAGTTCAATCACATGGAAATATCACATTAACGATGAAGACTAATCTTTAACACTTTATAATTTGAGTCTTCTCAAGCATCGAAGTCTTTACCTCAACAAGACAATGTCTTAAAACCAACTGCATAAATGTGCAAAATTCAACAACACCTCTTAATTCTGTCATTAAGGAGGACAGACACCAAGATTTTGTCTGAAAGACATATATCTCTAAAGTTTGCTCGAGTGCCCGAGAATATGAATAAATAATTCTTCTGAACAATACTGAGTGAACTAGGAGCCAACTCTTAACTCTAATTCACGAGAAAACTCAGAGTGAATCTAAGGGAGAACAAATATATGATCAGTAATCAGGGCTAGATCAGGGAGAGGACTGTTTCACTGCCAGTCTCTTGACCAGTCATAAGGTTGCATCACGTGACTCAAACGTCAGTAAGCTAGATTTAAACAAGTGAACAATAATTTACCTAATGGTTTCCTGACATTTTATTTGTTGTCTATGCATTTAAGAGATCATACCTAACATAATAATAATAAATAAAATAATCATCGATATCGATAATAACAATAATAGTAGTAGCAATACCATGGTATATATTTATATAATGACAGATAATAATATAACTCTGAAAATCTCTATTTTAGCTGTAAATGGAGGTTTTTGCGCTATAATACTAAATGATAATCACATTCTCAGACAATAGCTAAATATTACAGGATGGCCTATCACCAAGGTACAACACGGAGATAAACAAGAGAACCAAGACTCAGGAGTAAGAGGAAATACAGCCTCCTTCAGAACCACCCACAGAAGAGCCCAAACCATGGCAACCCTAATGCAACCAAACAATCTAAAGTTCTAAACCAAAACACATACACTGTACCCTCTGCCCCCACCCCCTCATCACAAACTCCACCCTTACAGCAGCCCCCAGTAGGTCCCCACCAGGGTTCCCGCTCCCCATACACCAACGCTCTCCCCAGACCAGAGTTTTAGAGAAGGAGTTGAAGGTTTGGTATACGAATGCAGATGGAATAACAAATAAATGTGAGGAGTGGCATGAAAGGAAGAAGGAGACGTCCCCAGACATCATAGCAGTCACAGAAACGAAACTCACTGGGATGATAACAGACGCAATCTTCCCACCCGGACATCAGATCCTGAGGAAAGATAGAAGGACCAGAGGGGGAGGAGTTGCACTGTTTATTAAAAACCGATGAGCTCAGGTCTGAGGAAATGGAAGGAATGGACGAAAAAGGCGAAAGGGATTACATAGTAGGTACAATTCAATCTGGGGGACATAAGGTAGTCATTGCAGTGATGTATAACCTGCCACAGAACTGCAGGAGGCCATGAGAAGAATATGATGAGAGCAACAGAGCAATGGTGGACACACTAGCTGAGGTGGCCAGAAGAGTTCACATGGATAGAGCAAAGTTCCTAGTTGTGGGTGGTTTCAGTCTCAAGTAGATTGATTGGGAAAACATGGAGCCACATGGGAGTCCCGAAACATGGAAAGCCAAGATGATGGATGTGGTACTGGATAACCTCATGCATCAACATGTTAGGGACACTACCAGAGACAGAGGGGAGGATGAACCAGCAAGAATGAACCTCATGTTCATCCTGAGTAGCTCAGACATTGAGGACATCACACACGACAGGCCCATTAGAGCTAGTCATCACGTGGTTCTGAGCTTTGAAAACATAGTAGAGTTACAAGTGGAGAAGGTAACAGGAGTTGGATGGGAGAAGCCAAACTACAATACACAAGTATGAGGAACATCCTGCAGGAGGTTCAGTGGGAAAGAGAATTGGTAGAAAAGTCAGTAAACAAAATGATAGACTATGTAACAACAAGGAGGCAGAGGAAAGGTTTGTTCCCAAAGGCAACAGAAATAATGGGAAGACCAAAACGAACCCTTGGTTTACCCAAAGGTGTAGGGAGACAAAAGCAAAATGCACTAGAGAATGGAAAAGGTACAGAAGACAAAGGACCCAGGAAAATAGAGAGATTAGTAGAAGAGCCAGAAACGAGAAATCACAGTTAAGGAGGGAGGCCCATTGACAGTGCGAAAACGACATAGCATCGAAAGTCAAGTTTGACCTGAAGCTGTTGTATAGCCACAACAGGAGGAAGACATGAGTTATGGATCAGGTAATCAGGCTGAGGAAAGATGGTGGGGAGCTCACAAGAAAGTTTGTGGGGAGCTCACAAGAAGAATGTGAGGACTCAACATGAGATTTAAGGAAGTATATGCATTGGAGAGAAAAAGGATATATCACCAAGTGTTGGATGAAATACACACAACCGAGAAGTTGAAGAAGCTGCTAAGTGACCTTGATACCTCAAAGGTGGTGGGACCGGACATCTCTCCATGGGTCTTCAGAGAGGGAGCAGAGACGCAGTGTGTACCACTAACCACAATTTTCAACACATCCATTGAAACTGGGCAACTATCTGAGGTATGGAAGACGGCAAATGTAGTCCCCATTTTTAAGAAAGGAGACAAAAACGAAGCACTAAACTATAGAACAGTCTCACTGACGTATATAGTATGCAAAGTCATGGAGAAAATTATCAGGAGAGTGGTGGAGCACCTAAAACGGAACAAGATTATAGACGACAACTAGCATGGATTCAGGGAACGCAAATCTTGTGTCACAAACATACCGGAGTTTTATGACAAGGTAACGGAAGTAAGACACGAGAGAGAGGGGTGGGTAGATTGCATTTTCTTGGACTGCAAGAAAGCCTTCGACACAGTTCCTCACAAGAGATTAGTGCAAAAACCAAGAGGATCAGACACATATAAGTGCAATGGATCAGAGAATACCTGACAGGGAGGAAACAACGAGTCACGGTACGTGACGAGGTGTCACAGTGGGCGCCTGTGACGAGCCTAGGACAAGTGCTATTTTTGGAATGTGTGAATGACATGATGGAAGGGATAGACTTAGAAGTGTCCTTGTTTGCAGATGATGTGAAGTTAATTTTTTTTTTTATCACACTGGCCGATTCCCACCAAGGCAGGGTGGCCCGAAAAAGAAAAACTTTCACCATCATTCACTCCATCACTGTCTTGCCAGAAGGGTGCTTTACACTACAGTTTTTAAACTGCTACATTAACACCCCTCCTTCAGAGTGCAGGCACTGTACTTCCCATCTCCAGGACTCAAGTCCGGCCTGCCGGTTTCCCTGAACCCCTTCATAAATGTTACTTTGCTCACACTCCAACAGCACGTCAAGTATTAAAAACCATTTGTCTCCATTCATTCCTATCAAACACGCTCACACATGCCTGCTGGAAGTCCAAGCCCCTCGCACACAAAACCTCCTTTACCCCCTCCCTTCAACCTTTCCTAAGCCGACCCCTACCCTGCCTTCCTTCCACTACAGACTGATACACTCTTGAAGTTATTCTGTTTCGCTCCATTCTCTCCACATGTCCGAACCACCTCAACAACCCTTCCTCAGCCCTCTGGACAACAGTTTTGGTAATCCCGCACCTCCTCCTAACTTCCAAACTACGAATTCTCTGCATTATATTCACACCACACATTGCTCTCAGACATGACATCTCCACTGCCTCCAGCCTTCTCCTCGCTGCAACATTCATCACCCATGCTTCACACCCATATAAGAGCGTTGGTAAAACTATACTCTCATACATTCCCCTCTTTGCCTCCAAGGACAAAGTTCTTTGTCTCCACAGACTCCTAAGTGCACCACTCACCCTTTTCCCCTCATCAATTCTATGATTCACCTCATCTTTCATAGACCCATCCGCTGACACGTCCACTCCCAAATATCTGAATGCATTCACCTCCTCCATACTCTCTCCCTCCAATCTGATATCCAATCTTTCATCACCTAATCTTTTTGTTATCCTCATAACCTTACTCTTTCCTGTATTCACTTTCAATTTTCTTCTTTTGCACACCCTACCAAATTCATCCACCAATCTCTGCAACTTCTCTTCAGAATCTCCCAAGAGCACAGTGTCATCAGCAAAGAGAATTAAAACACATGAGGATCAGGCAGGACTACAAAGAGACCTGGACAGGGTGGAAGCTTGGTCCAGCAACTGGCTCCTCGAATTTAACCCCGCCATATTCAAAGTCATAAAGATCGGGGAAGGGCAAAGAAGACCGCGGACAGAGTATAGGCTAAGTGGCCAAAGACTGCAAACCTCACTCAAAGAAAAGGATCTTGGGGTGAGTATAATACCGAGCACATCTCCAACCAGATAACTTCTGCAGCATATGGGCGCCTGGCAAACCTGAGAACAGCGTTCCGATACCTCAGTAAGAAATCGTTGAAGGCTCTGTACACCGTGTACGTCAGGCCCATACTGGTCAGCGAAGAGGCTGGGCCAGGAGCTGAGACTTGACCCCTGTAAACTTGTGCAAGTCTTGCACTTTCATTCTTCACTCTACAAATTGTGTAAGTAGAGACAGAAATTGTAAAGAGTATCTGTGAGACTTTAACTAGAAACTTGAAAACTGCCAGACTTACACGATACCTCCTGTGCTAGACCGGGTTAAAAAAAATCACACCCAGAGAATCACTCCAGGTCCCGTGCGTAATCCTCACGTCTCCAGTCCAGTTCATATTCGATACCTGCTGGTACTCTGGCTTGTGAACAATGCTCACTGCTGTTGGAATCCCTGAAGTTGTATGAACACTACTACTCATCCTGCTTTAACACTACTGCTGAATCATCTTTAACTCTGCTGCTGAATCTTCTTTAACACTACTGCTCGACCTGCTTTATAATTTAGTACCCCCGCCATGTTTCATTCCATCACTTTCACTTATTTAAGACCCTATCAGTCTTATGTAAGTCACATAAAACAATGTCTACCATTTTCACTTTATCTTCTAATAGTGTCCTTGAAATTAGTTTTCCGATGACCAACGAAACTTATTGTCAAACAAACAACAAAATGAAGTTCTCACAAGTATTCCCTTTAACTCTGAGAGACAATTCTCATAACAAACTGCATTACCCATAACAAACTGCATTACCCATAACAAACTGCATTACCCATAACAAACTGTATTACCCATAACAAACTGCATTACCCATAACACACTGCATTACCCATAACAAACTGCATTACCCATAACAAACTGCATTACCCATAACAAACTGCATAACCCATAACAAACTGCGTTACCCATAACAAACTGCATTACCCATAACAAACTGCATTACCCATAACAAACTGCATTACCCATAACAAACTGCATTACCCATAACAAACTGCATTACCCATAACAAACTGCATTACCCATAACAAACTGCATTACCCATAACAAACTGCATTACCCATAACAAACTGCATTACCCATAACAAACTGCATTACCCATAACAAACTGCATTACCCATAACAAACTGCATTACCCATAACAAACTGCATTACCCATAACAAACTGCATTACCCATAACAAACTGCATTACCCATAACAAACTGCATTACCCGTAACAAACTGCATTACCCGTAACAAACTGCATTACCCGTAACAAACTGCATTACCCATAACAAACTGCATTACCCGTAACAAACTGCATTACCCATAACAAACTGCATTACCCATAACAAACTGCATTACCCATAACAAACTGCATTACCCATAACAAACTGCATTACCCATAACAAACTGCATTACCCATAACAAACTGCATTACCCATAACAAACTGCATTACCCATAACAAACTGCATTACCCATAACAAACTGCATTACCCATAACAAACTGCATTACCCATAACAAACTGCATTACCCATAACAAACTGCATTACCCATAACAAACTGCATTACCCATAACAAACTGCATTACCCATAACAAACTGCATTACCCATAACAAACTGCATTACCCATAACAAACTGCATTACCCATAACAAACTGCATTACCCATAACAAACTGCATTACCCATAACAAACTGCATTACCCATAACAAACTGCATTACCCATAACAAACTGCATTACCCATAACAAACTGCATTACCCATAACAAACTGCATTACCCATAACAAACTGCATTACCCATAACAAACTGCATTACCCATAACAAACTGCATTACCCATAACAAACTGCATTACCCATAACAAACTGCATTACCCATAACAAACTGCATTACCCATAACAAACTGCATTACCCATAACAAACTGCATTACCCATAACAAACTGCATTACCCATAACAAACTGCATTACCCATAACAAACTGCATTACCCATAACAAACTGCATTACCCATAACAAACTGCATTACCCATAACAAACTGCATTACCCATAACAAACTGCATTACCCATAACAAACTGCATTACCCATAACAAACTGCATTACCCATAACAAACTGCATTACCCATAACAAACTGCATTACCCATAACAAACTGCATTACCCATAACAAACTGCATAACCCATAACAAACTGCATTACCCATAACAAACTGCATTACCCATAACAAACTGCATTACCCATAACAAACTGCATTACCCATAACAAACTGCATTACCCATAACAAACTGCATTACCCATAACAAACTGCATTACCCATAACAAACTGCATAACCCATAACAAACTGCATTACCCATAACAAACTGCATTACCCATAACAAACTGCATTACCCATAACAAACTGTATTACCCATAACAAACTGCATTACCCATAACAAACTGTATTACCCATAACAAACTGCATTACCCATAACAAACTGCATTACCCATAACAAACTGTATTACCCATAACAAACTGCATTACCCATAACAAACTGCATTACCCATAACAAACTGTATTACCCATAACAAACTGCATTACCCATAACAAACTGTATTACCCATAACAAACTGCATTACCCATAACAAACTGCATTACCCATAACAAACTGTATTACCCATAACAAACTGCATTACCCATAACAAACTGCATTACCCATAACAAACTGCATTACCCATAACAAACTGCATTACCCATAACAAACTGCATTACCCATAACAAACTGCATTACCCATAACAAACTGCATTACCCATAACAAACTGCATTACCCATAACAAACTGCATTACAGTGACTACTAAGAAGGGTAGATTCCTTCTTCTCTGATTATGTGAAGGTTCTCAATCGAGTACACTTCCTGGAAGGTGTCAGTCCTCCACTCTGAAAGTATTTAAGTTACACAGACGTATCCTACGTCTTTATACAACACTGTAGGTAAAGTTCTTTCCTAAATAGTAATTTGCTCTATAAACCTTTATATTAATAGGATTTACATCAAGCACTCAGCACTTATTATGAAATCATATTTTAAAAGAATCACATTAACATTGATTTGGTATTACATTAAAATCTTTGCAAAATCATGAATGATTACGTAATGATTTGTAAATTAGTTTCCACTGGCTGATACGCATCTAATTCCTTCCAAAAACACTACTGTATTTGCTTTCCTTTTGCATCTATTAAAGGTCAGATAATAACATCTTCCATTAAATGTTTAAATTTGATCTTCCTTTCAAATCAAAATATTTACGTATATCTAAATAAGTCTTATCATCTTTGATTAGGTTACCTGGAGTTTACCTGGAGAGAGTTCCGGGGGTCAACGCCCCCGCGGCCCGGTCTGTGACCAGGCCTCCTGGTGGATCAGAGCCTGATCAACCAGGCTGTTGCTGCTGGCTGCACGCAAACCAACGTACGAGCCACAGCCCGGCTGGTCAGGAACCGACTTTAGGTGCTTGTCCAGTGCCAGCTTGAAGACTGCCAGGGGTCTGTTGGTAATCCCCCTTATGTGTGCTGGGAGGCAGTTGAACAGTCTCGGGCCCCTGACACTTATTGTATGGTCTCTTAACGTGCTAGTGACATCCATGCTTTTCAATGGGGGGATGTTGCATCGTCTGCCAAGTCTTTTGCTTTCGTAGTGAGTGATTTTTTGTGTGCAAGTTCGGTACTAGTCCCTCTAGGATTTTCCAGGTGTATATAATCATGTATCTCTCCCGCCTGCGTTCCAGGGAATACAGGTTCAGGAACCTCAAGCGCTCCCAGTAATTGAGGTGTTTTATCTCCGCTATGCGCGCCGTGAAAGTTCTCTGTACATTTTCTAGGTCAGCAATTTCACCTGCCTTGAAAGGTGCTGTTAGGTCATAATCGTCAGGAAACAGGACAATTATTTTTTGATGGGGTCACAGCCATACGATGACCTGCCACTGGAGCTTTTCGTCATCTGACCGAGGCCTTCCACTTTTTTCAAAATTAACATTAGCAATTTATACAGGTACAGACCTCTTATTAACTTAGGAGATCATGTAATATTTATGGGAAAGTCCCATTGCATATTGAGCAAAAGTGTCTGTAACCCTTAGTTTTGTTTACCACTATCAATAAATTTAATGGTACCTAATTTATATTGAGATCATTCACTAGCTAAATTAGGTCTATAACAACCTAGTTTCCTAAATCACTACACACATTCACTACCATCACTACACACACACACACACACACACACACACACACACACACACACACACACACACACACACACACACACACACACACACACACACTAACATCACTACACACTCACTCTCTTCCTCTCTCTCTCTCTTCCTCTCTCTCTCTCTTCCTCTCTCTCTTCCTCTCTCTCTTCCTCTCTCTCTCTCTTCCTCACTCCCTCTCCTCCTCTCTCTCTCTTCCTCTCTCTCTTCCTCTCTCTCTTCCTCTCTCTTCCTCTCTTCCTCTCTCTCTCTCTCTCTCTCTCTCTCTCTCTCTCTCTCTCTCTCTCTCTCTCTCTCTCTCTCTCTCTCTCTCTCTCTCTCTCTCTCTCTCTCTCTCTCTCTCTCTCTCTCTCTCTCTCTCTCTCTCTCTCTCTCTCTCTCTCTCTCTCTTTTCCCTTCTCACTCTCCCCCTCTCTCTCTCTCTTACCTTTCCCCTCTCTCTCTCTCTCTCTCTCTCTCTCTCTCTCTCTCTCTCTCTCTTTCTTTCACTAAAAAAAATGGTTGGGACTCACAGGAATCAGGAATCAAATGACAATGGTACTGGTAGGGAGGAATGGATGGAGGAGCAGTGGAAAAGGATGGAGGAAGAATGGGAGAGACAATTAGGAGAGCTTTCTGAAAAAATGGAGAGAGAGCTCTCTGTGAAATGGGAAAAGAGGTTGGAGAAGGAGACGAGGAATTGGGAGGCACAAGTCGAAACTGCTGTAGCCAAGGTAAGGGCCCTAGAATTTGAGGTAAACAGGCTGAAGCAAGTCTCAGGGGCAGTGACCAGAGAAGACACAGCATGTGAAGCTGAGAGGTGGAACAGGAAGGAAGGAGATATGAATTATGCTAAGGTCATATCAGCCTGCAAAGAAGGGCCAGGGAGTGGAAGGGAAGAGCAGATGGGTGCAGATGGAGAGGGAGATAAGTCGAATGCTGAGGCACAACCATGCTACCAAGAGCCAATGGAAAAATCAAGGCAGAAAATGACCACATTCAGACAGGAACCAGAGTCACTGAGGGAGAGGCTATGGGAGGAGGAAAGGGCAAAATCAGTATTTATCCATGGGCTTCAGGAGAGAGAGGAAAGGACACACACTGAAAGAGGGCAGGAAGAAAGAAAGGAGATTGAGAAAATCATCATGGAAATAGGGGGAGAAGACATGGACGAGATTGTAAATTTTCATAGAATAGGGGGGTACTTGAAGGGGAGAAACCGACTGATCAAGCTGATTCTCGGGACAGAAACAGTGCGAAACAGGATCCTCCAAGAGAAACCACGGTTGAAAAACTGGGAAGATTACAGGAAGGTGTTCCTACACAGAGACAGAACACAAACAGAGCAACAGCAGCTTAGGGAGAGAACAAAAAAGCGAAAGGAGCTAGGAAAGGAGACAAGGATGGAACCAGCAGAGGTCAGTCAGAGCAGAATAGAGCAGCAAGGGCAAGCACACACACAACTATCCTCAGAACCCCACAACCTATCACACCATCCCAACACACACTACAATCCATACCCACAGCCTCCACCAAACCCCCAACCATAGAATCCCACAGTATGCTACCAGGTCTCCCACCCCCACAGGCCCCCCAAACCACAGTGTTGGAAGGCAAACTGAAGGTATGGTACACAAACGCTGATGGAATAACAAACAAGTGGGAGGAGTGGCACGAAAGAGTCAAAGAGGCATCACCGGACATCATAGTGCTCACAGAAACCAAGCTTACAGGTATGATAACAGATGCCATCTGTCTAATGGGATACCAGATCCTGAGGAAAGACAGAAGGAACAGGGGGGGTGGAGGAGTGGCACTGCTGATCAAACACCGATGGAATTTTGACGAGCTGGAGAGAGGAGACAGCGGAGAAGAAAGTGATTACATAGCGGGAACGCTTCACTCTGGAGGTCCCAAGGTGGTAATTGCAGTAATGTATAACCCACCACAGAACAGCAGGAGGCCTGGGCAAGAGTATGACGAGAGCAATAGAGCAATGGTTGACACGCTGGCTGCAGTGGCCAGAAGAGCTCATTCATGCAGGGCAAAGCTCCTGATCATGGGTGACTTTAACCACAAGGAGACGACTGGGAGAACTTGGAGCCACATGGGGGCCAAGATACATGGAGGGCTAAGATGATGGAGGTGGTACTGGAAAACTTCATGTACCAACACGTAAGGGACACTACAAGAGAGAGAGGAGAGGATGAACCAGCAAGACTGGACTTAGTATTCACCCTTAGTAGTGCAGATATTGAGGATATCACATATGAAAGACCCCTTGGGGCCAGCGATCATGTGGTTTTGAACTTCGAATACACAGTAGAGCTACAAGTGGAGAGGGAAGCAGGAAGGCCAGGACAAATGAAACCAAACTACAAGAAAGGGGACTACACGGGAATAAGGAACTTCTGAATGAGGTTCAGTGGGACAGAGAACTGGCAGGGAAACCAGTTAATGAGATGATGGAATACGTAGCAACAATGTGCAAGGAGGCTGAGGAGAGGTTTGTACCCAAAGGAAACAGGAACAATGAAAAAGCCAGGAGGAGCCCATGGTTCACCCAAAGGTGCAAGGAGGCAAAAACCAAGTGTGCTAGGGAGTGGAAGAAATATAGAAGGCAAAGGACCCAGGAGAATAAGGAGAGCAGTCGTAGAGCCAGAAACGAATATGCACAGATAAGAAGGGAGGCCCAACGACAATATGAAAACGACATAGCAGCGAAAGCCAAATCTGACCCGAAACTGTTATACAGCCACATCAGGAGGAAAACAACAATCAAGGACCAGGTAATCAGGCTAAGGAAGGAAGGAGGAGAGACAACAAGAAATGACTGTGAAGTATGTGAGGAACTCAACAAGAGATTCAAAGAAGTGTTCACAGAGGAGACAGAAGGGGCTCCAGAAAGACGGAGAGGTGGGGTACATCACCAAGTGCTGGACACAGTACACGCAACCGAGGAAGAAGTGAAGAGGCTTCTG
>NC_091296.1:29687741-29712741 GCF_038502225.1 Cherax quadricarinatus
CATTATAACTTCACAACACACTATAACTTCACCACATACTATAACTTCACCACACACTATAACTTCACACACTACAACTTCATCACACGCTAAAACTTCACCACACACTATAACTTAACACACTATAACTCCACCACACACTATAACTTCACCACACACTATAACTTCACCACACACTATAACTTCACCACACATTATAACATAACACACTATAACTTCACACACTATAACTCCACCACACACTATAACTTCGCCACACACTATAACTTCGCCACATACTATAACTTCACCACACACTATAACTTCAACACACACTATAATTTCACACACTATAACTTCACACAGAATAACTTCACCACAGTACAACTTCACCACACACTATAACTCCACCACACACTATAACTACACTACACACTATAACTTCACACACTATAACTTCACATACTATAACTCCACCACACACTATAACTTCACCACACTCTAGAACTTCACACACTATAACTTCACCACACACTATAACTTCGCCACACACTGTAACTTCACCACACACTATAACTTCACACACTCTAACTTCACAAAACACTATAACTTCACACACTATAACTCCACCACACACTATAACTTCACCACACACTATAACTTGGCCACACACTATAACTTCACACACTATAACTCCACCACACACTATAACTTCACCACACACTATAACTTGACCACACACTATAACTTCACCACACACTGTAACTTCACACACTATAACTTCACCACACACTATAACTTGGCCACACACTATAACTTGACCACACACAATAACTTGACCACACACTATAACTTGACCACACACTATAACTTGACCACACACTGTAACTTCACACACTATAACTTCACCACACACTATAACTTGACCACACACTATAACTTGACCACACACTATAACTTGACCACACACTATAACTTCACCACACACTGTAACTTCACACACTATAACTTGACCACACACTATAACTTGACCACACACTATAACTTGACCACACACTATAACTTGACCACACACTGTAACTTCACACACTATAACTTCACCACACACTATAACTTGGCAACACACTATAACTTCACCACACACTGTAACTTCACACACTATAACTTCACCATGCACTATAACTTCACCACACACTATGACTTGACCACACACTATAACTTCACCACACACTGTAACTTCACACACTATAACCACCACACACTATAAAAAACTTGACCACACACACTATAACTTCACCACACACTGTAACTTCACACACTATAACTTCACCACACACTATAGCTCCACCACACACTATAACTTCGCTACACACTATAACTTCACCACACACTATAACTTCACACACTATAAATTCACGACAAACTATAACTTCACTACACGCTATAACTTCACCGCACTCTATAACTTCACCACACACACTATAACTTCTCCACACACTATAACTTCACCACACATTATGACTCCACTGCACACTGTAACTTCACCACTCACTATAACTTCACCACACACTATAACTTCACCACACACTATAACTTCGCATACTATAACTTCACCACACACTATAACTTCACCACATACTTTAACTTCACCACACACTATAACTTCACCACACACTATAACTTCACAACACACTATAACTTCACCACAAAATATAACTTCACCACACACTATAACTTAACGTACTATAACTTCACCACACACTGTAGCTTCACCACACACTATAACTTTACACACTATAACTTCACCACACACTATAACTTTACACACTGTAACTTCACCACATACTATAACTTAACCACACACTATAACTTCACACACTATAACTTCACCACACACTGTAGCTTCACCACACACTATAACTTCACCTCACACTATACCTTCACCACACACTATAACTTTACACACTATAACTTCGCACACTATAACTTCACCACACACTATAATTTCACCACACACTATACCTTCACCACACACTATAACTTTACACACTATAACTTCACACACTATAACTTCACGACAGTATAACTTCACCACACACTATAACTTCACTGTACACTATAACTTCGCCACACACTGTAACTGCACCACACACTATAACTTCACTACACACTATTACTCCACCACATACTATAACTTCACCACACACTATAACTTCACACACTATAACTCCACCACACACTATAACTCCACCACACACTATAACTTCACACACACTATAACTTGACCACACACTATAACTTCACACACTATAACTTCAGCACACACTATAATTTCACACACTATAACTTTAGCACACACTATAACTTCACACACTATCACTCCACCACACACTATAACTTGATCTTAATATTGTTTTGGACTATGGAACAGAACTCTTCCCCAGGCTGAGGGACTGACAACCTCAAATCAAGGGTGATGGACTGATTACATCGTCTTCACATCTCTACTGCTCCTGCCTACTTTCTGTACTCGACTGAAGAAGCCTACTGTGTAGGCGAAACATTTCGGAATATAGATGCCTAACTGTTGCCTATATATCTTACCTACCAACCAGCATAGTACAATGTTGCATGAGGCCCTCAAGAGTAGGGCAAGTAGTGTACTGTTTGTACTCAGTGTAAAACTACTTGGTAACTTGGTGATTAGCTTGAGTTATCTCCAGTTCTGAGAAATACTTAGAGTTAGCAAATTTATTGAGGTCACCTTCAATAACCGGCGAGGGTCTAAATCTCGTTTGGTAATTTCATGAAGACTTCTATAGTCTTGAGCAGTTCTGTATGAATTATCAGTGATTGCAATCACGACTACTGGAGAGCAGTAAGTGGTTGGTTCAAATCTTCAGGTTAAGAACTCTACTGTTTTACACTAATATTGATCTGGTGATTACCTACTTTCCATCTTTCATTATTATTATTATTATTATTATTATTATTATTATTATTATTATAATTATTATTATTATTATTATTATTATTATTATTATGTTCACGGGGAGGAGCTAAACTCATAGGGGCTATAAAGCGATTGGAGAATGGGAAGTAATCAGATTTGATTTGAAGAAGAGAAAGGTAGATTCCAAGGATCAAAAGTCCTTTAGTAACAAGCCATTCCATTTGCTGACGACAATCACTCATTTAGTTGCCATGTGTTCAACTTTAAATTATGTAACAATATAAAATATGAGGAGTCCACATATGAAGAGAGTTGGCAGACCACTGGCGTCAGTAGCGAGAATGAATTACATTCCATCACTACAAGGTCAGGTCCTGTTTCGATTTCCAAGTCCTCGTGAAAAGATAACGACGTGTCTTTGGCTTGTCGTTATCTTAACAAGGTGTAGTTGGTGTACTTGCCGAGGCATGGATTGTTGCGACCACCGGCCCTAATTGTGATTTCTCTGCAGTAAGCACCCGGGTATTGGGGCGCCAGCTTCAGTTGTCATAACTATCCAGCACTTCCAAAGTTCTCTCAGCTGAAGCTGCTACCAAAAATGGCATTTCTCTCTCACCTCTCTCGGCTTTAGCACCAATTCGTTTTTCCCCTCTCGTAGACACCTGGGTTACCCCAGCATTTCTGTCTCCTATCTTAGATGCCAGTGACAGACTGATTCTTAGGAGGGAAATTGTTGACGAGGGATATGTTTACATTTCTTCTTTCCTGTGCCTGGTCCTCTCGTCTCCAGCCACTAGACTTCATCAGCAAGACTGAATCATAAAACTTCGGAATTCCTATCCCCTCTTTGAACCAGGTGTATAACCTGGGTTACCCCAGCATTTGTGTCTCCTATCTTAGGTGACAGGTGTATAACCTAGTGTATAACCTAGTGTATAACCTGTATAACCTGGTGTATAACCCCTCTCTTTGAACCAGGTGTATAATCCTACAAGTCACACTGCAAAACAGCTGACATGTAGGATTTCTCTCAAAATTGGACGAAGAGTCTGCTGGCCGAGTTATGGTGTAAAAAGAAAAAAAACTGCCCTCTTCATGGAGGGTAATGGAGAGCAGGTTACTGGTGCCTCAGACAGTCCAACAGGTCAAGAAGTTGGAAACGGCGTAGATGGGTTGGTTGAGGTGGTGATGGCACTGGTGTTTCTTAACTGAATACTGGATACATCCTTACGTGGCAGGGATCACTGTTACTGGTAGGTGTTACTGACTTTGGATGTAATTAGTACTCTCCTAACCTCATGTATTTTAGCTCCCACTCTCGGCACATTCCATTCTACTTTTAACCCTTTACAGTATGTATTATATATTGACTTTAATTTTGTTATTTAAATGTTTGTATTGTTATTATAAAAAAGTACAGTAAGGCCCAGCTTTCGTGGCGGGTTAAGTTCCTGACTTCCACCAAAAAGAGAAAATTGCTTGGCCTGGTGGCCTGGTGGTTAACGCTCTCACTTCACACGGCGAGGGCCTGGGTTCGATTCCCAGCCAGAGTAGAAACATTGGACGTGTTTCTTTCAACCTGTTGTCTATGTTCCCCATCAGTAAAATGGGTACCTAGGTGTTAGTCGACTGGTGTGGGTCGCATCCTGGGACACTGACCTAAGGAGGCCTGGTCACAGACCGGGCCGCGGGGGCGTTGACCCCCGGAACTCTCTCCAGGTAAACTCCAGGTAAACTAAGACTTACAGATACGTTCCTCAACAGTTCCTTTTAATTATGGCGTCAAAGCACATGTGAAACTAAGATGAGAGAAGAACCGAAGAATATACAGAGATTCCAACACAGGTTACCATCCCCTGTACATTAGTGAATCGTTCCTGGGAACACTGACAAGTTTTCAGATTATCACGGCACCTCCATTCCTCATGGTGTCAAAGAATTTATTTACACCTTCCAAAATTATTTATCCTAGTATACCTTTAAAAACGTATTAATAAATCAGCTTTACAAAACAACATAACAAAGAGTCAGCTACCAAACACGACTCACACAATCTGGCCCGAGGTCTCGACACCATTGCATGAGAGTAAGTAATCTTCTGAGACGGGAGTTTCCAGGGGGCCCACCTAACACTCATTCACCACCTTGTTATCCCTAAAGAAAAAAAACTCAATTCTGGCAACTGGAATTTAACTATAAGTGTAAATATTTCCACTTTATTAACATATTCCTCTGCATCTGATCAGTAAAAATACTTGTTGAGTTGTAATGTTGATCTTCGCACAAATAGCCCGCACACAGGACGAACAAGCTTATGATGACGTTTCGGTCCGACTTAAACCATTAACTAGCGACTAGTTAATGGTCCAAGTCGGATCGGAACGTCGTCATCAGTTTCTATGTGCAGGTTAATTGTGCGTTGTTCCAGTCACGGTATTGTGATTTTTTCTCTTTAATATTTATCTTTCTTTTCTCACCCTTCCTCCATCTTCCCATCCTCCTCTTGCCTTCCAACATACCTAAAAAGTTTCCTTTCCTTCAAGCTTACCTGGAGGTTACCTGGAGGTTATTCCGGGGATCAACGCCCCCGCGGCCTGGTCCATGACCAGGCCTCCCGATGGATCAGGGCCTGATCAACTAGGCTGTTACTGCTGGCCGCACGCAGTCCAACGTACGAGCCACAGCCTGGCTGATCCGGCACTGACTTTAGGTATCTGTCCAGCTCTCTCTTGAAGGCAGCCAGGGGTTTATTGGCAATTCCCCTAATGCTTGATGGGAGGCTGTTGAAAAGTTTTGAGCCCCGGACACTTATGGTGTTTTCCCTTAGTGTACCAATGGCGCCCCTACTTTTTATTGGGGGCATTTTGCATCGCCTGCCCAGTCTTTTACTTTCGTAGGGAGTGATTTCTGTGTGCAGATTTGGGACCATTCCCTCCAAGATTTTCCAAGTGTAGATTATGATATATCTCTCCCTCCTGCGTTCCAACGAGTACAAGTCAAGTGCTTCCAAGCGTTCCCAGTAGTTAAGGTGCTTGACAGAACTTATACGTGCAGTAAAGGATCTCTGTACACTCTCTAGATCTGCAATTTCACCTGCTTTGAATGGAGATGTTAATGTACAGCAGTATTCCAGCCTTGAGAGAACAAGTGATTTGAAAAGGATCATCATGGGCTTGGCATCTCTCGTTTTGAAAGTTCTCATTATCCATCCTATCATTTTCTTTGCACGTGCGATCGTGGTACTGTTGTGATCCTTGAAAGTGAGATCCTCAGACATTACTACTCCCAGGTCCCTTACATTATTTTTCCACTCTATTGTATGGCCGGAGTCAGTAGTATACTCTGTTCTGGTTATTATCTCCTCCAGTTTTCCATAGCGGAGTAGTTGGAATTTGTCCTCATTGAACATCATATTGTTTACCGTTGCCCACTGGAAAACTTTGTTTATATCTTCTTGGAGGTTAACCGCGTCCTCAGCAGATGACAGCCTCATGCAGATCCTAGTATCATCCGCAAAGGATGATACGGTGCTGTGGTGTATATCTCTGTCTATGTCTGATATGAGGATAAGGAATAAGATGGGGGCGAGTACTGTGCCTTGTGGAACAGAGCTCTTCACTATGGCAGCCTCCGATTTAACTCTGTTGACCACTACTCTTTGTGTTCGATTTGTTAGGAAGTTGAAGATCCATCTCCCCACTTTCCCAGTTATTCCTTTAGCACGTATTTTATGGGCTATTACGCCATGATCGCATTTGTCAAATGCTTTTGCAAAGTCTGTGTATATTACATCTGCATTCTGATTTTCTTCCAGTGCATCCAAGGCCATGTCATAGTGATCCAGTAGTTGTGAGAGGCAGGAGCGACCTGCCCTGAACCCATGTTGCCCTGGATTGTGCAGATTTTGGGAATCCAGGTGATTTGCAATCCTGCTTCTTAGCACTCTTTCAAAGATTTTTATGATGTAGGACGTCAGAGCTATTGGTCTATTGTTCTTAGCTAATGCTTTGCTGCCACCTTTATGGAGTGGGGCTATATCCGTTGTTTTAAGTGACTGTGGAATTTCACCCATGTCCAAGCTCCTCCTCCATAGTGTACTTAGGGCACGCGAGAGGGGTTTCTTGCAGTTCTTAATGAAAACAGAGTTCCACGAGTCTGGACCCGGGGCTGAGTGCATAGGCATGTTGTCAATGGCTTTTTCGAAATCTATCGGAGTTAGGGTAATGTCGGAAATCTGGCATACATTTATGGAGTTTTGAGGCTCATTCATGAAGAAATCATTTGGGTCGTCGATCCTCAGACCGATTAGTGGTTCACTATACACAGAGTCGTACTGGGATTTCAATATTTCACTCATTTCCTTGTTGTCATCTGTGTAAGTCCCATCCTGTCTGAGTAAGGGCCCGATACTAGATGTGGTATTTGCCTTGTTTTTGGCATATGAAAAGAAATATTTTGAATTTCTTTCAATTTCACTAATAGCTTTAAGCTCCTCCTGCCTCTCCTGGTTCCTGTAAGAGTCATTTAGCTTAAGTTCGATAGTTTCCACTTCCCTGGTCAGCGCCTCCTTTCGTGTATCAGATATTCTAGCACTCCTGAGGAGCTCAGTGACTCTTCGTCGTCTTCTGTAGAGGGAGCGTCTTTTTCTCTCCAGTTTACTCCTGCTCTTCTTCTTTCTTAGGGGAATATGCCTAGAACATGCTTTGGCTACCAGGAAGTTGATCCTTTCAAGGCACTGGTTTGGATCCATGTCATTTAAGACATCTTCCCAACATGTTTCGTTTAGGACATGGTTTACCTGGTCCCAGTTGATGTTCTTGTTGTTGAAGTTGTATTTTGTGAAAACACCTTCACAGGTACATGCATTCTGCTGATCAGGACCCCTATGCATGTATGTCTGGACCCCTATGCATGCACGTCTGGACCCCTATGCATGTACGTCTGGACTTCGATTAGGTTGTGATCGGAATTAGTTTTTTTGATATTCTTATGTCTCTTATCAGGTCCTCATTATTTGTGAAGATAAGGTCAAGTGTGTTTTCTAGTCTTGTTGGCTCCACTATCTGCTGGCTTAAGGTGTGTTTTTCACAGAGACTTAGTAGCTCATGTGTGTGTGACCTTTCATCTGCGCTACCTCCGGGGATTGTTTCAGCTATAACATTATTTGCTACATTCTTCCATTTTGTATGCCTTAGGTTGAAATCACCAAGCAGTAAGATGTTTGGGGATGGAGCTGGAAGGTTTTCCAAACAGTAATCAATTTTCAGTAGCTGTTCCTTGAACTGTTGTGAGGTTGCATCTGGTGGCTTGTATACAACCACAATGACTATGTTTTGGTTCTCGATCTTTATTGATAGAACTTCAACTACCTCATTTGTGGTGTTCAGCAACTCCGTGCAGATAAGGGACTCTGACATACAGGCCAACCCCCCCTTGTTGCCTGTTTTTTCTGTCGCATCTAAAAAGTTTGTAACCACTTATCCATATTTCACTGTCAAAGTGATCTTTTGTGTGAGTCTCTGTGAAGGCTGCAAACATTGCATTAGACTCCTCTAGAAGTCCACTGATAAAAGGTATTTTGTTGTTGGTGGATGGCTTAAGGCCCTGTATATTAGCAAATATGAACGAGGTTGTATTCTGTGTTTGTTGGGGGGATTTTGTTATTGGCATCAGTAGTTGTAATTCTGGAGGGCCATGGGTGGCCACTGGCTGCGCCTCCAGTCCAACAAGGCTCCAAGGTGGTGGACTATTTTTGTTAAAAAATTCCTCAGCTTACCTTGCATTTTCCTTAACTTCCTACGTTATATTAAGCTCAGTATATAATAGTCTCAGAAGTCTCCTCGTCATCTCACTATTAATTCAATGCGAAAATATTTTATACACGACATTAATAATTCAAATATCACTTTAGGAGGTATAGTCATGTCCTTGTGTACGTGTGGGTGTCTTGTCCTTGTGTACGTGTGTGCGTGTCATGTCCTTGTGTATGTGTGTGTGTGCTTTGTCCTTGTATACGTATCATTTCATTGTGTATGTGTGTGTGTGTGTCTTGTCCTTGTGTGCATGTGTGCGTGTCTTGTCCATGTATGTGTGTGATCCTGCTACCGTAGGTGTTCGTAGTTTTATATATACGTGTGTACTTACGAATGTTCTCATATATACGTGTTCTCTCCTCTCAACACGCATACCACTCCTCGTCTTTATGGTGTACTCACCTATTTGTGGTTGCAGGGGTCGATTCATAGCTCCTGGCCCCGCCTCTTCACTGATTACTACTAGGTCCTCTCTCTCCCTGCTCCATGAGCTTTATCATACCTCGCCTTAAAACTATGTATGGTTCCCGCCTCCACTACTTCACTTTCTAGGCTATTCCAATGCTTGACTACTCTATGACTGAAGAAATACTTCCTAACATCCCTTTGATTCATCTGAGTATTCAACTTCCAATTGTGACCTCTTGTGTCTGTGTCCCTTCTCTGGAACATCCCGTCTTTGTCCACCTCGTCTATTCCGCGCAGTATTTTATATGTCGCTATCATGTCTCCCCTGACCCTCCTGGCATCCAGTGTCGTCAGGCCGATTTCCCTCAACCTTTCTTCGTAGGACAATCCCCGTAGCTCTGGGACTAGTCTTGTTGCAAACCTTTGCACTTTCTCTAATTTCTTGACGTGCTTGACTAGGTGTGGATTCCAAACTGGTGCTGCATACTCCAGTATGGGCCTGACGTAAATGGTATACAGAGTCTTGAACGAATCCTTACTGAGGTATCGGAACGCTATCCATAGGTTTGCCAGGCGCCCGTATGCTGCAGCAGTTATCTGATTGATGTGCGCCTCAGGAGATATGCTCGGTGTTATACTCACCCCCAGATCTTTTTCCTTGAGTGAGGTTTGCAGACTTTGGCCATCTAAACTATACTGTGTCTGCGGTCTTGTTTGCCCTTCCCCAATCTTCATGACTTTGCATTTGGCAAAGTTAAACTCAAGGAGCCAGTTGCTGGACCAGGCTTGTAACCTGTCCAGGTCTCTTTGTAGTCCTGCCTGATCCTCATCCGATTTGATTCTTCTCATTAACTTCACATCATCCGCAAATAAGGACACTTCTGAGTCTATCCCTTCCGTCATGTCATCCACATATACCAAGAACAGCACAGGTCCTAGGACTGACCCCTGTGGAACCCCGCTTGTCACAGGCGCACACTCTGACACCTCGTCACGTACCGTGACTCGTTGTTGCCTCCCTGTCAGATATTCTCTGATCCATTGCAGTGCCTTTCCTGTTATGTACCTGATCCTCTAGCTTTTGCAGTAACCTATTGTGAGGAACTATGTCGAAGGCCTTCTTGCAGTCCAAAAAAATGCAGTCGATCCACCCCTCTCTCTCTTGTCTTACTTCTGTCACCTTGTCATAAAACTCTAGTAGGCTTGTGACACAGGATTTTCCTTCCCTGAAACCATGCTGGTTGTCAATTATACACTTGTTTCTTTCCAGGTGCTCCACCATTCTCCTCCTGATGATCTTCTCCATGACCTTGCATACTATACACGTTAGTGATACAGGTCTGTAGTTTAGTGCCTCATGTCTGTCTCCCTTTTTAAAAATTGGGACTACGTTTGTCATCTTCCATATCTCGGGGAGTTGCCCAGTTTCAAATGATGTGTAGAAGATCTTTGTTAATGGTACACACAATATCTCTGCTCCCTCTTTAAGGACCCACGGAGAGATGTTGTCTGGTCCCACCGCCTTTGAGGGGTCAAGTTCGCATAGCAGCTTCTTCACCTCCTCCTTGGTTATATGTACCTCATCCAGCACTTGGTGGTGCACCCCACTGCTCTGATTTCCTGGAGTCCTACTGGTTTCCACTGTAAAATCTTCTTTAAATCTCGTGTTGAGCTCCTGATATACCTCCCAGTCGTTTCTTGTGAATTCCCCATCACCCTTCCTCAGTCTGATTACCTGGTCCTTGACTGTTGTTTTCCTCCTGATGTGGCTGTACAACAGCTTCGGGTCAGTCTTGACTTTCGATGCTATGTCATTTTCGTATTGCCGCTGAGCCTCCCTTCTTATCTATGCATATTCGCTTCTGGCTCTTCGGCTAATCTCTTTATTTTCCTGAGTTCTCTGTCTTCTGTACCTTTTCCATTCTCTAGTACACCTAGTTTTTGCCTCCCTACACCATCGGGTGAACCAAGGACTCGTTCTGTTCTTCCCATTATTTCCGTTTCCCTTGGGAACAAACCTCTCCTCTGCCTCCTTGCATTTTGTTGCGACATAGTCCATCATTTCTTGTACTGGTTTTCCTGTCAGTTCCCTCTCCCACTGAATGTCTTGAAAGAAGTTCCTCAAGCCTGAGTAGTTCCCCCTTTTGTAGTTTGGTTTTTCCCACCCTATTCCTGCTGCTCTCTCCACTTGGAGCTCAACTATGTGTGTGTGTGTGAGTGTGTATGTGTGTGTGTGTGTGTGTGTGTGTGTGTGTGTGTGTTTGTGTGTGTGTGTGTGTGTGTGTGTGTGTGTGTGTGTGTGTGTGTGTGTGTGTGTGTGTGTGTGTGTGTGTGTGTGTGTGTGTGTGTGTGTGTGTGTGTGAGTGTGTGTATGTGTGTGCGTGTGTGAGCATGTGTGTGTGTGTGTGTGTGTGTGTGTGTGTATGTGTATGTGTGTGTGTGTGTTTGTGTGTGTCTGTGTGTATGTGTGTGTGCGTGTGTGTGTGTGTGTGTGTGTGTGTGTGTGTGTGTGTGTGTGTGTGTGTGTGTGTGTGTGTGTGTGTGTGTATGCATGTGTGTGTGTATCCAGCCTCGCTGTATCCAGCCTATCTGTATGCACTCTAGCTGTATCCAGTCTAGCTATATCCAGTCTAACTGTATCCAGCCTAGTTGTATCCAGTCTAGCTGTATCCAGTATAGCTGTATCCAGTCTAGCTGCATCCAGTCTAGCTGCATCCAGCCTAGTTGTATCCAGTCTAGTTGCATCCAGTCCAGCTGTATCCAGTCTAGCTATATCCAGTCTAGCTGTATCCAGTCTAGCTGCACCCAATCTATCTGTATCCAGCCTAGTTGTATCCAGTCTAGCTCCATCTAGTCTAGCTGTATACAGTCTAGCTGCATACAGTCTAGCTGTATCCAGCCTAGCTGTATCCAGTCTAGCTGCATCCAGTCTAGCTGTATCCAGCCTATCTGTATCCAGTCTAGCTGTATCCAGCCTAGTTGTATCCAGCCTAGCTGTATCCAGTCTAGCTGTATCCAGCCTAATTGTATCCAGCCTAGCTGTATCCTGCATAGCTGTATCCAACCTAGCTGTATCCAGTCCACCTCTATCCGGCCAAGTTGTATCCAGCCAAGCTGTATCCAGCCTAGCTGTATCCAGCCTAGTTGTATCCAGCCTAGCTGTATCCAGCCTAGCTATATCCAGCCTAGTTGTATCCAGTCTAGCTGTATCCAGCCTAGCTGAATCCAGCCTAGTTGTATCCAGCCTAGCTGTATCCAGCCTAGTTGTATCCAGCCTAGCTGTATCCAGCCTAGCTGTATCCAGCCTAGTTGTATCCAGTCTAGCTGTATCCAGCCTAGCTGTATCCAGCCTAGTTGTATCCAGCCTAGCTGTATCCAGCCTAGTTGTATCTAGTCTAGCTGTATCCAGCCTAGTTGTATCCAACCTAACTGTATCCAGCCTAGCTGTATCCTGCATAGCTGTATCAAGCCTAGTTGTATCCAGTCTAGCTGTATCCAGCCTAGTTGTATCCAGCCTAACTGTATCCAGCTTAGTTATATACAGCCTAGCTGTATCCAGCCAAGCTGTATCCAACCTAGCTGTATCCAGTTTAGCTGTTCCCAGCCTAGTTGTATCCAGCCTAGCTGTATCCAGCCTAGTTGTATCCAGTCTAGTTGTATTCAGCCTAGCTGTATCCAGCCTAGTTGTATCCAGTCTAGCTGTATCCAGCCTATTTGTATCCAACCTAGCTGTATCCAGCCTAGCTGTATCCAGCCTATCTGTATCCAGCCTAGTTGTATCCAGTCTAGCTGTATCCAGTCTAGTTGTATCCAGCCTAGCTGTATCCAGCCTAGTTATATCCAGCCTAGCTGTATCCAGCCTAGCTGTATCCAACCTAGCTGTAAACTGCCTAGCTGTACCAAGCCTAGCTGTATCCAGCCTAGCTGTATCCAGCCTAGTTGTATCCAGTCTAGCTGTATCCAGCCTAGTTATATCCAGCCTAGCTGTATCCAGCCTAGCTGTATCCAGCCTAGTTATATCCAGCCTAGTTGTATCTAGCCTAGCTGTATCCAGCCTAGTTGTATCCAGCCTAGCTGTAACCAGTCTAGCTGCACCCAGTCTAGCTGTATCCAACCTAGTTGTATCCAGCCTAGTTGCATCCAGTCTAGCTGTATCCAGTCTAGCTGTGTCCAGCCTAGTTGTATCCAGCCTAGCTGTATCTAGCATAGCTGTATCCAACATAACTGTATCCAGTCTAGCTGTATCCAGCCTAGTTGCATCCAGCCTAGCTGTATCCAGCCTAGCTGTATCCAGCATAGTTATATCCAGCCTAGTTGTATCTAGCCTAGCTGTATCCAGCCTAGTTGTATCCAGCCTAGCTGTAACCAGTCTAGCTGTACCCAGTCTAGCTGTATCCAACCTAGTTTTATCCAGCCTAGTTGCATCCAGTCTAGCTGTATCCAGTCTAGCTGTATCCTGCCTAGTTGTATCCAGCCTAGCTGTATCCAGCATAGCTGTATCCAACCTAGCTGTATCCAGTATAGCTGTATCCAGACTAGTTGCATCCAGCCTAGCTGTATCCAGCCTAGCTGTATCCAGCCTAGTTGTATACAGCCTAGCTGTATCCAGCCTAGCTGTATCCATCCTAGTTGTATCCAGTCTAGCTGTTTCCAGCCTAGCTGTATCCAGCCTAGTTGTATCCAGACTAGTTGTATCCAGTCTAGCTGTATCCAGCCTAGTTGTATCCAGCCTAGCTGTATCCAGCCGAGCTGTATCCTGCCTAGCTGTATCAAGCCTAGTTGTATCCAGTCTAGCTGTATTCAGCCTAGTTGTGTCCAGCATAACTGTATCCAGCCTAGTTATATCCAGCCTAGCTGTATCCAGCCTAGCTGTATCCAACCTAGCTGTATCCAGTCTAGCTGTACCCTGCCCAGTTGTATTCAGCCTAGCTGTATCCAGCCTAGTTGTATCCAGTCTAGCTGTATCCAGCCTAGTTGTATCCAGCCTAGCTGTATCCAGCCTAGCTGTATCCAGCCTAGCTGTATCGAGCCTAGTTGTATCCAGTCTAGCTGTATCCAGCATAGCTGTATCCAACCTAGCAGTAACCAGTCTTGCTGTACCCAACCTAGCTGTATCCAGCCTAGTTGTATCCAGTCTAGCTGCATCCAGCCTAGTTATATCCAGCCTAGCTGTATCCAGCCTAGCTGTATCCAGCCTAGTTGTATCCAGTCTAGCTGCATCCAGCCTAGTTATATCCAGCCTAGCTGTATCCAGCCTAGCTGTATCCAGCCTAGCTGTATCCAGTCTAGCTGTATCCAGTCTAGCTGTATCCAGTCTAGCTGTATCCAGCCTAGTTGTATCCGGCCTAATTGTATCCAGTCTAGCTGTATCCAGCCTAGCTGTATCCAGTCTAGCTGTATCCAGCCTAGTTGTATCCAGTCTAGCTGTATCCAGCCTAGCTGTATCCAGCCTAGTTGTATCCAGTCTAGCTGTATCCAGCCTAGCTGTATCCAGCCTAGTTGTATCCAGTCTAGCTGTATCCAGCCTAGCTGTATCCAGCCTAGTTGTATCCAGCCTAGCTGTATCCAGCCTAGCTGTATCCAGCCTAGTTGTATCCAGCGTAGCTGTAACCAGTCTAGCTGTACTCAGTCTAGCTGTATCCAGCCTAGTTGTATCCAGCCTAGTTGTATCCAGTCTAGCTGTTTCCAGTCTAGCTGTATCCAGCCTAGTTGTATCCAGCCTAGCTGTATCCAGCATAGCTGTATCCAACCTAGCTGTATCCAATCTAGCTGTATCCAGCCTAGTTGTATCCAGCCTAGCTGTATCCAGCCTAGCTGTATCCAGTCTAGCTGTATCCTCCCTAGCTGTATCCAGCCTAGCTGTATCCAGCCTAGTTGTATCCAGTCTAGCTGTATCCAGCCTAGTTGTATCCAGCCTAGTTGTATCCAGTCTAGCTGTATCAAGCCTAGTTGTATGCAGCCTAGCTGTATCCTGCCTAGTTGTATCCAGTCTAGCTGTATCCAGCCTAGTTGTATCCAGTCTAGCTGTATCCAGCGTAGCTGTATCCAGTCTAGCTGTATCTGGCCTAGTTGTATCCAGCCTAGCTGTATCCAGCCTAGCTGTATCCAGCCTAGTTGTATTCAGTCTAGCTGTATCCAGCCTAGTTATATCCAGCCTAGTTGTATCCAGCCTAGCTGTATCCCGCCTAGCTGTATCCAGTCTAGCTGTATCCAGTCTAGCTGTATCCAGCCTAGCTGTATCCAGCCTAGCTGTATCCAGCCTAGTTGTAGCCAGTCTAACTGTATCCAGCCTAGCTGTATCAAGCCTAGCTGAATCCAGCCTAGCTGTATCCAGCCTAGTTGCATCCAGCCTAGCTGTATCCAGCCTAGTTGTATCCAGATAGCTGTATCCAGCCTAGTTGTATCCAGCCTAGCTGTATCCAGCCTAGTTGTCTCCAGTCTAGCTGTATCCAGCCTAGCTGTATCCAGCCTAGCTGTATCCAGCTTAGTTGTATCCAGCCTAGCTGTATCCAGCCTAGTTGTATCCAGCCTAGCTGTATCCAGCCTAGTTGTATCCAGTCTAGCTGTATCCAGCCTAGCTGTATCCAGTCTAGCTGTATCCAGCCTAGTTGTATCCAGCCTAGCTGTATCCAGCCTAGTTGTATCCAGTCTAGCTGTATCCATCCTAGCTGTATCCAGTCTAGCTGTATCCAGCCTAGTTGTATCCAGTCTAGCTGTATCCAGCCTAGCAGTATCCAGCCTAGTTGTATCCAGTCTAGCTGTATCCAGCCTAGCTGTATCAAGTCTAGCTGTATCCAGCCTAGTTGTATCCAGTCTAGCTGTATCCAGCCTAGTTGTATCCAGTCTAGCTGTATCCAGCCTAGTTGCATCCAGCCTAGCTGTGTCCAGCCTAGTTGTATCCAGTCTAGCTGTATCCAGCCTAGCTGTAGCCAGTCTAGCTGTATCCAGCCTAGCTGTATCCAGCCTAGTTGTATCCAGTCTAGCTGAATCCAGCCTAGTTGTATCCAGCCTAGCTGTATCCAGTCTAGCTGTATCCAGCCTAGTTGTATCCAGTCTAGCTGTATCCAGCCTAGCTGTATCCAGCCTAGTTGTATCCAGTCTAGCTGTATCCAGCCTAGCTGTATCCAGCCTAGCTGTATCCAGCCTAGCTGTATCCAGCCTAGTTGTACCCAGTCTAGCTGTATCCAGCGTAGTTGTATCCATTCTAGCTGTATCCAGCCTAGTTGTATCCAGTCTAGCTGTATCCAGCCTAGTTGTATCCAGTCTAGCTGTATCCAGCCTCACTGTTTTGGTTTCCATCTTTATTACAAAGGTACACAAATGTATTCAGATGAAATAAAAAAAGTAGCTCACCTTTGGGACGTGAGGACGCTGATGATGGATGATGGATGATGGATGACGGGTGATGGATGATGGATGACGGATGATGGATGATGGATGATGGATAACGGATGACGGATGATGGATGATGGATGATGGATGATGGATGACGGATGATGGATGATAGATGATGGATGACGGCTGATGGATGATGGATGACGGATGATGGATGATGGATGATGGATGATGGTTGATGGATGATGGATGACGGATGATGGATGACGGGTGATGGATGATGGATGACGGATGATGGATGATGGATGATGGATAACGGATGACGGATGATGGATGATGGATGATGGATGATGGATGACGGATGATGGATGATGGATGATAGATGATGGATGACGGCTGATGGATGATGGATGACGGATGATGGATGATGGATGATGGTTGATGGATGATGGATGACGGATGATGGATGTCGGATGATGGATGATGGATGATGGATAATGGATGATGAGTGATGGATGATGGATGATGGGTGATGTATCCAGCCTAGTTGTATCCAGTCTAGCTGTATCCAGCCAAGCTGTATCCAGCCTAGTTGTATCCAGCCTAGCTGTATCCAGCCTAGCTGTATCCAGCCTAGTTGTATCCAGCCTAGTTGTATCCAGTCTAGCTGTATTCAGTCTAGCTGTATCCAGCCTAGTTGTATGCAGCCTAGCTGTATCCAGCATAGCTGTATCCAACCTAGCTGTATCCAATCTAGCTGTATCCAGCCTAGTTGTATCCAGCCTAGCTGTATCCAGCCTAGTTGTATTCAGCCTAGCTGTATCCAGCCTAGCTGTATCCAGCCTAGCTGTATCCAGTCTAGCTGTATCCTCCCTAGCTGTATCCAGCCTAGCTTTATCCAGCCTAGTTGTATCCAGTCTAGCTGTATCCAGCCTAGTTGTATCCAGCCTAGTTGTATCCAGTCTAGCTGTATCAAGCCTAGTTGTATCCAGCCTAGCTGTATCCTGCCTAGTTGTATCCAGTCTAGCTGTATCCAGCCTAGTTGTATCCAGTCTAGCTGTATCCAGCGTAGCTGTATCCAGTTTAGCTGTATCCAGCCTAGCTGTATCCAGCCTAGCTGTATCCAGCTTAGTTGTATCCAGCCTAGCTGTATCCCGCCTTGTTGTATCCAGCCTAGCTGTATCCAGCCTAGTTGTATCCAGTCTAGCTGTATCCAGCCTAGCTGTATCCAGTCTAGTTGTATCCAGCCTAGTTGTATCCAGTCTAGCTGTATCCAGCCTAGCTGTATCCAGCCTATTTGTATCCAGTCTAGCTGTATCCAGCCTAGCTGTATCCAGTCTAGCTGTATCCAGCCTAGTTGTATCCAGTCTAGCTGTATCCAGCCTAGTTGTATCCAGTCTAGCTGTATCCAGCCTAGCTGTATCCAGTCTAGCTGTATCCAGCCTAGTTGTATCCAGCCTAGCTGTATCCAGCCTAGCTGTATCCAGCCTAGCTGTATCCAGCCTAGTTGTATCCAGTCTAGCTGTATCCAGCCTAGCTGTATCCAGTCTAGTTGTATCCAGCCTAGTTGTATCCAGTCTAGCTGTATCCAGCCTAGCTGTATCCAGCATATTTGTATCCAGTCTAGCTGTATCCAGCCTAGCTGTATCCAGTCTAGCTGTATCCAGCCTAGTTGTATCCAGTCTAGCTGTATCCAGCCTAGTTGTATCAAGTCTAGCTGTATCCAGCCTCGCTGTATCCAGTCTAGCTGTATCCAGCCTAGTTGTATCCAGCCTAGCTGTATCCAGCCTAGTTGTATCCAGTCTAGCTGTATCCAGTCTAGCTGTATCCAGTCTAGCTGTATCCAGCCTAGCTGTATCCAGCCTAGTTGTATCCAGTCTAGCTGTATCCAGCCTAGTTGTATCCAGCCTAGCTGTATCCAGTCTAGCTGTATCCAGCCTAGTTGTATCCAGTCTAGCTGTATCCAGCCTAGCTGTATCCAGCCTAGTTGTATCCAGTCTAGCTGTATCCAGCCTAGCTGTATCCAGCCTAGTTGTATCCAGCCTAGCTGTATCCAGCCTAGTTGTATCCAGTCTAGCTGTATCCAGCCTAGTTGTATCCAGTCTAGATGTATCCAGCCTAGTTGTATCCAGTCTAGCTGTATCCAGCCTAGTTGTATCCAGTCTAGCTGTATCCAGCCTAGTTGTATCCAGTCTAGCTGTATCCAGCCTCACTGTTTTGGTTTCCATCTTTATTACAAAGGTACACAAATGTATTCAGATGAAATAAAAAAAAGTAGCTCACCTTTGGAACGTGAGGACGCTGATGATGGATGATGGATGACGGGTGATGGATGATGGATGACGGATGATGGATGATGGATGATGGATGACGGATGATGGATGATGGATGATGGATGATGGATGACGGATGATGGATGATGGATGATGGATGATGGATGACGGATGATGGATGATTGATGATTGATGATGGATGACGGATGATTGATGATGGATGATGGATGATGGATGATAGATGATGGATGACGGCTGATGGATGATGGATGACGGATGATGGATGATGGATGATGGTTGATGGATGATGGATGATGGATGACGGATGATGGATGTCGGATGATGGATGATGGATGATGGATGATGGATGATGGATGATGGATAATGGATGATGAGTGATGGATGATGGATGATGGGTGATGTATCCAGCCTAGTTGTATCCAGTCTAGCTGTATCCAGCCAAGCTGTATCCAGACTAGTTGTATCCAGCCTAGCTGTATCCAGCCTAGCTGTATCCAGCCTAGTTGTATCCAGCCTAGTTGTATCCAGTCTAGCTGTATTCAGTCTAGCTGTATCCAGCCTAGTTGTATGCAGCCTAGCTGTATCCAGCATAGCTGTATCCAACCTAGCTGTATCCAATCTAGCTGTATCCAGCCTAGTTGTATCCAGCCTAGCTGTATCCAGCCTAGTTGTATTCAGCCTAGCTGTATCCAGCCTAGCTGTATCCAGCCTAGCTGTATCCAGCCTAGTTGTATCCAGTCTAGCTGTATCCAGCCTAGTTGTATCCAGCCTAGTTGTATCCAGTCTAGCTGTATCAAGCCTAGTTGTATCCAGCCTAGCTGTATCCTGCCTAGTTGTATCCAGTCTAGCTGTATCCAGCCTAGTTCTATCCAGTCTAGCTGTATCCAGCGTAGCTGTATCCAGTATAGCTGTATCCAGCCTAGCTGTATCCAGCCTAGCTGTATCCAGCTTAGTTGTATCCAGCCTAGCTGTATCCAGCCTAGTTGTATCCAGTCTAGCTGTATCCAGCCTAGCTGTATCCAGTCTAGTTGTATCCAGCCTAGTTGTATCCAGTCTAGCTGTATCCAGCCTAGCTGTATCCAGCCTATTTGTATCCAGTCTAGCTGTATCCAGCCTAGCTGTATCCAGTCTAGCTGTATCCAGCCTAGTTGTATCCAGTCTAGCTGTATCCAGCCTAGTTGTATCCAGTCTAGCTGTGTCCAGCCTAGCTGTATCCAGTCTAGCTGTATCCAGCCTAGTTGTATCCAGCCTAGCTGTATCCAGCCTAGTTGTATCCAGTCTAGCTGTATCCAGTCTAGCTGTATCCAGCCTAGCTGTATCCAGCCTAGTTGTATCCAGTCTAGCTGTATCCAGCCTAGTTGTATCCAGCCTAGCTGTATCCAGTCTAGCTGTATCCAGCCTAGTTTTATCCAGTCTAGCTGCATACAGCCTAGCTGTATCCAGCCTAGTTGTGTCCAGTCTAGCTGTATCCAGCCTAGCTGTATCCAGCCTAGTTGTATCCAGCCTAGCTGTATCCAGCCTAGTTGTATCCAGTCTAGCTGTATCCAGCCTAGTTGTATCCAGTCTAGCTGTATACAGCCTAGTTGTATCCAGTCTAGCTGTATCCAGCCTAGTTGTATCCAGTCTAGCTGTATCCAGCCTAGTTGTATCCAGTCTAGCTGTATCCAGCCTCACTGTTTTAGTTTCCATCTTTATTACAAAGGTACTCAAATGTATTCAGATGAAATAAAAAAAAGTAGCTCACCTTTGGAACGTGAGGACGCTGATGATGGATGATGGATGATGGATGACGGGTGATTGATGATGGATGACGGATGATGGATGATGGATGATGGATGACGGATGATGGATGATTGATGATGGATGACGGATGATTGATGATGGATGATGGATGATGGATGATAGATGATGGATGACGGCTGATGGATGATGGATGATGGATAATGGATGATGGATGATGGTTGATGGATGATGGATGATGGATGACGGATGATGGATGTCGGATGATGGATGTCGGATGATGGATTATGGATGATGGATGATGAGTGATGGATGATGGATGATGGGTGATGGATGATGGATGACAGATGATGGATGATTGGTGATTAATGATGGATGATGGGTGATGGATGATGGATGATGGATGATGGATGAAGGATCATGGATGATGGATGATGGATGAAGGATCATGGATGATGGATGATGGATGACGGATGACGGATGATGGATGATGGATGATGGATGATGGATGACGGATGACGGATGATGGATGATGGATGATGGATGACGGATGACGGATGATGGATGACGGATGATGGATGATGGATGATGGGTGATGGATGATGGATGACGGATGACGGATGATGGATGATGGATGATGGATGATGGATGATGGGTGATGGATGATGGATGATGGATGATGGATGATGGGTGATGGATGATGGATGATGGATGATGGGTGATGGATGATGGGTGATGGATGATGGATGATGGGTGATGGATGATGGGTGATGGATGATGGATGATGGGTGATGGATGATGGATGATGGGTGATGGATGATGGATGATGGATGATGGATGATGGATGATGGATGATGGGTGATGGATGATGGATGATGGATGATGGATGATGGGTGATGGATGATGGATGATGGATGATGGATGATGGATGATGGGTGATGGATGATGGATGATGGATGATGGATGATGGATGATGGGTGATGGGTGATGGATGATGGATGATGGATGATGGATGATGGATGATGGATGATGGATGATGGATGATGGGTGATGGATGATGGATGATGGATGATGGATGATGGATGATGGATGATGGGTGATGGATGATGGATGATGGATGTTGGATGTTGGATGTTTAAGGCGACGCTATCAAGGTGCGTCCTGGGTTTATAGAAACTTATTTTAACTTATTTTCTAATGTAATTATTACTTGCTACTTACTTTTCCTTCTAGCAATCTATTGTGTATGTGTGTGTACTCACCTAGTTAAGGTTGCTGGGATCGATTCCAAGCTCCTGGCCCCGCCTCTTCACTGGTCGCTACTAAGTCACTCTCCCTGAACCATGAGCTTTATCGTACCTCTGCTGAAAGCTATGTATGGATCCTGCCTCCACTACATCGCTTCCCAAACTATTCCACTTACTGACTACTCTGTGGCTGAAGAAATACTTCCTAACATCCCTGTGATTCATCTTTATCTTCAACTTCCAACTCTGTCCCCTTGTTGATGTGTCCAATCTCTGGAACATCCTGTCTTTGTCCACCTTGTCAATTCCTCTCAGTATTTTGTATGTCGTTATCGTGCCCCCCCTATCTCTCTTGTCCTCCAGTGTCGTCAGGTTGATTTCCCTTAACCTCTTCTCGTAGGACATACCTCTTAGCTCTGGGACTAGTCTTGTTGCAAACCTTTGCACTTTCTCTAATTTCTTTACGTGCTTGGCTAGGTGTGGGTTCCAAACTGGTGCCGCATACTCCAATATGGGCCTAACGTACACGGTGTACAGGGTCCTGAATGATTCCTTATTAAGATGTCGGAATGCTGTTCTGAGGTTTGCTAGGCGCCCATATGCTGCAGCAGTTATTTGGATGATGTGCGCTTCAGGAGATGTGCCTGGTGTTATACTCACCCCAAGATCTTTTTTCTTGAGTGAGGTTTGTAGTCTCTGGCCCCCTAGACTGTACTTCGCCTGCGGTCTTCTTTGCCCTTCCCCAATCTTCATGACTTTGCACTAGGTGGGATTGAACTCCAGGAGCCAATTGATGGACCAGGTCTGCAGCCTGTCCAGATCCCTTTGTAGTTCTGCCTGGTCTTCCATCGAGTGAATTCTTCTCATCAACTTCACGTCATCTGCAAACAGGGACACCTCAGAGTCTATTCCTTCCGTCATGTCATTCACAAATACCAGAAACAGCACTGGTCCTAGGACTGACCCCTGTGGGACCCCGCTGGTCACAGGTGCCCACTCTGACACCTCGCCACGTACCATGACTCGCTGCTGTCTTCCTGACAAGTATTCCCTGATCCATTGCAGTGCCTTCCCTGTTATCCCTGCTTGGTCCTCCAGTTTTTGCACCAATCTCTTGTGTGGAACTGTGACAAACGCCTTCTTGCAGTCCAAGAATATGCAATCCACCCATCCCTCTCTGTTGTCTTACTGCTGTCACCATGTCATAGAACTCCAGTAGGTTTGTGACACAGGATTTCCCATCCCTGAAACCATGTTGGCTGCTGTTGATGAGATCATTCCTTTCTAGGTGTTCCACCACTCTTCTCCTGATAGTCTTCTCCATGATTTTGCATACTATACATGTCAGTGACACTGGTCTGTAGTTTAATGCTTTATGTCTGTCTCCTTTTTTAAAGATTGGGACTACATTTGCTGTCTTCCATGCCTCAGGCAATCTCCCTGTTTCGATAGATGTATTGAATATTGTTGTTAGGGGTACACATAGCGCCTCTGCTCCCTCTCTCAACACCCATGGGGAGATGTTATCTGGCCCCATTGCCTTTGAGGTATCTAACTCACTCAGAAGCCTCTTCACTTCTTCCTCGGTTGTGTGCACTGTGTCCAGCGCATGGTGGTGCGCCCCACCTCTCCGTCTTTCTGGAGCCCCTTCTGTCTCCTCTGTGAACACTTCTTTGAATCTCTTGTTGAGTTCCTCACATACTTCACGGTCATTTCTTGTTGTCTCTCCTCCTTCCTTCCTTAGCCTGATTACCTGGTCTTTGACTGTTGTTTTCCTCCTGATGTGGCTGTACAACAGTTTCGGGTCAGATTTGGCTTTCGCTGCTATGTCATTTTCATATTGTCTTTGGGCCTCCCTTCTTATCTGTGCATTTTCGTTTCTGGCTCTACGACTGCTCTCCTTATTTTCCTGGGTCCTTTGCCTTCTATATTTCTTCCATTCCCTAGCACACTTGGTTTTTGCCTCCCTGCACCTTTGGGTAAACCATGGGCTCATCCTGGCTTTTTCATTATTCCTGTTACCCTTGGGTACAAACCTCTCCTCAGCCTCCTTGCATTTTGTTGCTACATATTCCATCATCTCATAAACTGGCTTCCCTGCCAGTTCTCTGTCCCACTGAACCCCGTTCAGGAAGTTCCTCATTCCTGTGTAGTCCTCTTTCTTGTAGTTTGGCTTCATTCGTCCTGGCATTCCTGCTTCTCCCTCCACTTGTAGCTCTACTGTGTATTCGAAGCTTAAAACCACATTGTCACTGGCCCCAAGGGGTCTTTCATATGTGATGTCCTCGATATCTGCACTACTCAAGGTGAATACTAAGTCCAGCCTTGCTGGTTCATCCTCTCCTCTCTCTCTTGTAGTGTCCCTTATGTGTTGGTACATGAAGTTTTCCAGTACCACCTCCATCATCTTAGCCCTCCATGTATCTTGGCCCCCATGCGGGTCCAAGTTCTCCCAATCGATCTCCTTGTGGTTAAAGTCACTCATGATCAGGAGCTTTGCCCTGCATGCATGAGCTCTTCTGGCCACTCTAGCCAGTGTGTCAACCATCGCTCTATTGCTCTCGTCGTACTCTTGCCTTGGCCTCCTGCTGTTCTGTGGTGGGTTATACATCACTGCTATTACCACCTTGGGACCTCCAGAGTGAAGCGTTCCCGCTATGTAATCACTTTCTTCTCCGCTGTCTCCTCTCTCCAGCTCATCAAAATTCCAGCGATTTTTGATCAGCAATGCCACTCCTCCCCCCCCCTGTTCCCTCTGTCTTTCCTCAGGATTTGGTATCCCGTTGGAAAGATGGCATCTGTTATCATACCTGTAAGCTTGGTTTCTGTGAGAGCTATGATGTCCGGTGATGCTTCTTTGACTCTTTCATGCCACTCCTCCCACTTATTTGTTATTCCATCAGCGTTTGTGTACCATACCTTCAGTTTCCTTTCCAACACTGTGGTTTGGGGGGCCTGTGAGGGTGGGAGACCTGGTAGCATACTGTGGGATTCTATAGCTCGGTGTTGGGTGGAGGCTGTGGGTATGGATTGTAGTGTGTGTTGGGATGGTGTGATAGGTTGTATGGTTCTGAGAATAGTTGTGCGTGTGCTTGCCCTTGCTGTTCTGCTCTGCTCTGACTGATCTCTGTTGGTTTCATCCAAAAAAGCGAAACCTTTCGCTTTTTTGTCCTCTCCCTCAGCTTCTGTCATTCTGATTGTGTTCTGTCTCTGTCTAGGAACACCGTCTTG
>NC_091296.1:29722741-29745241 GCF_038502225.1 Cherax quadricarinatus
GGAGGGTCTGTGGGGGGTCCGTGGGTGAGGCGGTCAAATTCCAAGGATCAGCTGTGTGCACTCACCCAGTTGTGGTTTCAGGGTCGAGACCCAGCTCCCCGGCCCCCAGTGTGTATGTGTGTCGCTGGCTCGTGTGTGAGCACGTCAGTTGTTTATATGTCCCAGAAATACAACTCACTTCTGTGTACCCGTAATACTAATGAGATACCATTAACACTGAGAGTAGTTCTAATAATTATAATACTAGCGTGTGTTAACAAGTCACTCTTTCACCCAGTTATGCACTACCTTTTTACTACATGTGTACCCAATACTTGCTTCTCAGATTGTACTGTCTTTGTGTCCTAAAACATTATCTCTCGAAACTGTTGTCAGGGCTGTAGTCCCATTAGTCCTTGCTCCTACAAATTTTATCTTCCTACTACTGCTAGGTGTTGTGTGTATGATAATCGCTCCTTGAGCAGGGTTTAGATAGCCAGCTACCAGTGTCCGCCGGCCGGCTCTACCCTCAGACTTCCCGCCACCACAAACAAGTGATTTGTACGCTTACTCAGAGGGGACTTCCATCCAGATGCCTGATGTACGATGGTCGTTGTACGCTGCTCGCTGTAATGATGACTCGCACACTTCGCCCTTCCGCCGCTGACTTCTTCGGCTATACTTTTCTCTTGCCCTTGTGAGTCCTCATTTACCACAATTATCACTTGTATACTGCTACTTTTATAATTTACACTTCACTTTTTGGTAAGTACACTACTTATTTGTAATGACACACAACCTGTTATGGCGGCGCTACTCCCTCAGGCCTACTGCTGCCACCACCTCTGCTTATATATATTTATGTATACATATATATATCCCCTTTCTGGCTAGCTTGTTCACGCTGTGTGCTACATCACATTTTGTCGTTACCACCCTCTCTTAAATCTATTTGGTCTTTTCTCTTTAGTCACTCGCTTTGTACTTTGTATATATGTAACAATGTGGCAACAGGTGCCCACTAGGCCTCAACGAACTGGCACTTTGAAATTTTGTTGTATAATTTCAGGCTTTCTCGCCTTTACTTTATTTATTTTTTCTAATACATTGGTTATCACTTGTAGGGTTGTTCACTGACGTTGTCACTAACACTGGTTGCTTCTAGCTGCTAAAACACGCCCTAAAAGCACTAAGATCCTCGGAGCCTGGCGCTTGTGACCCACTACACTGTCTCCACATGTGTGTGTGTGTGTGTGTGTGTGTGTGTGTGTGTGTGTGTGTGTGTGTAATATACATATATTCTTCTTTCAACAAACCGGCAGTGTCCCACCGAGGCAGGGTGGCCCAGAAAAAAACCCAGAAGTTTCTCTTTTTAACTTTAGTAATGTAGTATACAGGAGAAGAGGTTACTAGCCCTTTGCTCCCGGTATTTTAGTCGCCTCTTACGACACACAAGGCTTTCGGAGGAAGAATTCTGTTCCACTTCCTCATGGAGATAACAGGAAATAAATAAAAACAATTACAGCTTTCGTGCCAAATAAGTGAAACTGGACAGTTAGCAAGAAATTATTTAAAATTAAGTCCTTTCTCAAATTTTCTCTTGTGCATCTAAAGATCTTTTTTTTTTCATTTATGCTAATGTAAAAAATTAATAATTTTGCACCAAAAGAACCTGAAGAAACTTACTTGACCTGATTATAACAAGCTCAATTTAATTTAACCTAATCTAACTAAATGTATTTTAGATAAGTTTACAATAATTGGATAATAAACAAACACAATGAAATATATTTTTTTCATCAGGTTCAGAATGAATTTTGCGAAATTATTGCCCTGCGCTGCTGCTCTGTATAACCCTTGCGGTTTAGCGTTTCTTTTTTTTTAATATATATATATATATATATATATATATATATATATATATATATATATATATATATATATATATATATATATATATATATATATATATATATATATATATATATATATATATATATAATATATATATATATATATATATATATATATATATATATATATATATATATATATATATATATATATATATATATATATATATATATATATATATATATATATATATATGTATATATATATATATATATATATATATATATATATATATATATATATATATATATATATATATATATATATATATATATATATATATATATATATATTTATTTATATATATATATATATATATATATATATATATATATATATATATATATATATATATATATATATTATATATATATATATATATATATATATATATATATATATATATATATATATATATATATATATATATGTATGTATATATATTATAATATCCCCACGGCTATGGTAGTGTGACTTTATTTTTTATAAGTGTATTAAAATCACCTGTCATTATTTAATATTCACGGGTTTCTTAAGATTCACTTCATAACCAGAGTGTCATAGCAGTTACATTATGCTGGGCTCCCTCCAGTTGGTCAAATATTTTTAAATATGTTGACTAAAATTGTGCACATTAATGCAGTCTGAGACGCACCAACATGTTCAGTGAGCGCGATCTTCTTGGATGGAAAGCCTAGGGATCTACCAATAATATTTAAAATGTGATAAATGGTTTAGAAAACCAACAAGTCGAAGAATAAGATGGGAATCTTTACTGAGGTAACGTTTCGTCATATACTGGCTTCATCAGTCCAATACAAAGAAGGACAGTGTAAAGGGAGAATGGGAGTTTGGGGAAATCAGTCCCTCATCCTAGAATCAATGTGTTCAGTCCATCAATCTTGAAGAAAGTACAGGATATGGTCGGAGAAGCGGCTTATATACTGTAGTCAGGTGAGTGGAAGGTGGAGGCGGGATCACAGTGGAATCATCCACTAGTGTAGGAAGGTCTTCGTCGAAGGTTTGACAAGTATTGAAGAATTCCTTGTATCAAGATTCCATGATGTTGTAATGTCTGACAGATGTGATAAATGGTTTAGAAAACAAATTTAACTAAGTCGGGCTTACAATATTTAACTAACGCTCGGTGATAATGTATCGATGACATTCAAGGCGAGTATATCAATAACATAAATAGTCCTAACCAAGACTGACACTTGCGGCACCCCGGTGCTGGTGTCTAGCTGTTCTCGTGCATTTCCGTTAAGTATTAACTAGTGTTCGCATCCTCATAGCCAGTTTTTAGACTGACTTGGTACACATCCGTCTATATCATGTGCAGTTACTCTTGAACAGAGACTCGGATAATTGACTTTATAAGTTTCTTTCATTGTACATATTACAGATGTAAGATTAAGAAAATTCGTAAACAATCAGTTTCTAGGAAAACTATTTACTGGGCTGTAATACATGTGTTACTCTAAATGTTACATTAAGTGCTCAAGAATGATTGTTTCCCCCCAGACAACCAACGACTCAAGTTAATTTCCTCTGTGAACCTCATATCCATCCTGTGGAGGGTAGTGGCTAGTTTGTGTACCTCATATCCATCCTGTGGAGGGTAGTGGCTAGTTTGTGTACCTCATATCCATCCTGTGGAGAGTAATGGCTAGTTTTTGTACCTCATATCCATCCTGTAGAGGGTAGTGGCTAGTTTGTGTACCTCATATCCATCCTGTGGAGAGTAATGGCTAGTTTTTGTACCTCATATCCATCCTGTGGATAGTAGTGGCTAGTTTATTGTGTACCTCATATCCATCCTGTGGCTGGTAGTGGCTGGTTTGTGCACCTCATATCAATCCTGTGGAGGGTAGTGGCTAGTTTGTGTACCTCATATCCATCCTGTGGAGGGTAGTGGCTAGTTTGTGTACCTCATATCCATCCTGTGGAGGGTAGTGGCTAGTTTGTGTACCTCATATCCATCCTGTAGAGTGTAGTGGCTAGTTTGTGTACCTCATATCCATCCTGTGGAGGGTAGTGGCTAGTTTGTTTACCTCATATCCATCCTGTAGAGGGTAGTGGCTAGTTTGTGTACCTCATATCCATCCTGTGGAGGGTAGTGGCTAGTTTGTGTACCTCATATCCATCCTTTAGAGGGTAGTGGCTAGTTTGTGTACCTCATATCCATCCTGTAGAGGATAGTGGCTAGTTTGTGTACCTCATATCCATCCTGTGGAGGGTAGTGACTAGGTTTTGTACTTCATATCCATCCTGTGGAGGGCAGTGACTAGTTTGTGTACCTCATATCCATCCTGTGGAGGGTAGTGGCTAGTTTGTGTACCTCATATCCATCCTGTGGAGGGTAGTGGCTAGTTTGTGTACCTCATATCCATCCTGTGGAGGGTAGTGGCTAGTTTGTGTACCTCATATCCATCCTGTGGAGGGTAGTGCCTAGTTTGTGTACCTCATATCCATCCTGTGGAGGGTAGTGGCTAGTTTGTGTACCTCATATCCATCCTGTGGAGGGTAGTGGCTAGTTTGTGTACCTCATATCCATCCTGTGGAGGGTAGTGGCTAGTTTGTGTACCTCATATCCATCCTGTGGAGGGTAGTGGCTAGTTTGTGTACCTCATATCCATCCTGTGGAGGGTAGTGGCTAGTTTGTGTACCTCATATCCATCCTGTGGAGGGTAGTGGCTAGTTTGTTTACCTCATATCCATCCTGTGGAGGGTAGTGGCTAGTTTGTGTATCTCATACATAGAGTCTAAAATTGAACTTAGGCAACAACTTGTTGAACCAGTTTTTTCCCTGCTTATCTCAGTCCATAGTCCACTTGCAGTTTCCTACAGTCACCCTTCAATGCTCATCATTTTCCTTAGCTTGGTGTTATCTGCAAATATAAACAGTAAGATACATTTCTTGTCTGATTAAATTATGTTTCCTTGTCAATCTTTAGTCTTTGTATCTTATTTACATTTTTATTTTGTTTACAAGTACGTATAGAAGATTAGTCAAATTTTCCCTTTTTATATTTCTTTTAAATTTATTTTCTTATTCTCTTTGCATTCTCAGTTTTGTTTTGTTTTTATCTATCTGAAACGTTTTCTTAAGATAACAAGAATTTCTTTCTTGTTTTTTTTTTTTACTTGGCTTTCTAGCATAGCTTATTTTCTCTTTTATTAGTGTCTAAATTTTTAATGATTTGTTTCAAACCTTAGGCATATAAATAACAGAACACTTAGTTCTGTTTGTATTGTTCACTTATCAAACTTTATTTCAATGGAGTTCAATAAAACGATACTTTAGATCAGTATAATTGTTTTATTTAATTTCACCCTTATTGTTATTCTTTTCCATTCTCCTCTTCTGAGTCACACTTTACTGCATACATTATTACCTCTAAGAGAACATGATCAGTTGATTTTGAATGTGCAGTAATTGTAGATGGCTGTATGTTTTTCCCCCAGCTATTTTCCTTCAGTAATTTATTTCAAATTCTACTTCAATAAACAAATTTTCCTCTAATTAGGTGTTCCCGAAGGTACGCTGTAGTAGTTGCCTATTTGTAACCTCCTTCGTCCGAGGTTTTCGTTTGTGTCTTTGGAACTTTTCATTCGATCAGCATCATATATAACTAGGGTAATGTAACTAGGGAATATGCAGGTAACTAGTGACATGTGCAGGTTCCCTCTCGTTCAACACAAGTGTTATTCTATCGTCAGTGAGTGTGTAGGAGCCAGTCTGTCAGTTATACTGCTAAAACAGTGGTTTTTTTAAATGAACTATCTCGACTATGCCTCATTTGAACGGCGTCAGCCCATAGTTACTGCTGGGTAATATGAGAAGAATTGTACTCTATAAATTTAGTTTGCGTAGGTGTAAATGTGTCACTTTTCTAATATTGTTAACCTGCTCACGTAATCGTAATAACACGATTGTAAACCACAGCCGAGTGGTTTATGCACTGGCCTGGAGATTTAGGATCACTAGACATGGGTTCAAACCTCACCTGTACCCTGGTTTGATAGTTAAACGATTAGGAATTGTTGGATTTTGTACATTAACTGGAGAATACCACTTCTGATTGCCTTCAGACTTTTACCACTGGTTTGCTTCGCTTACTGGAAGGTTTGTGTTGTTATTACTGGGCTGTGTAAGTCCCTACATACAGCCTAATAATAATTTATTAACTATAATGTGATAGTGACTTGCATTCAGTAACAGGAGAATGTCTCTGCCGGCAGACTTTTAACTTTTAACGCTGGTACACGTTATGAGAAGGATGTTTCCTCACAAGTTTAGGTTGCGTGCGTGAAAAATTTAACAGTAAACTATAATAAGTTAAAAACCTGGAATTCTTGTATTCGGTGCTATAACTGGAAAATGACTTCTCATAGGCTTAAAACTATTAAAATATAAATAGATTTTGTAGGCTCTAATTTTCAAATTTTATTTCTAAAATTTCTGGATCATACTTAATTTTCTGGAGCATTGAGAAACTTGGTTGTAAAGCTGAAAAAGTAGACAGACTTTTATATTAAAAGAAAATCTGCAATATATAATTTATTATTATTATATTACTCATTATACGGGTTACAAGATATCAATTTTTATCTAAAACTCGTAACAAATTTTACATATTAAGCCTAAATAAAAATGATCGATTTTGACTTACGCTAATAACAGTCTTTTGCTTACAGTGAAATAAACGGGAGACCAGACTCCGTGACCAGTGTCCGTGGCGGGCGAAGTGCAGACATCTTCACAGGATGAATTAGACACATGTGCAACATATGGATATCTTTATTCTGTAGACGTTTCGCCAACTAGTAGCTTTATCATTACTGTATTACTGGTTGGCGAAACGTCTACAGAATAAAGATACCCAGATGTTGTGAATGTGACAATGGTATGCAATACCAACTAGTTGATAAGACACATGTGCAACAGTCAGGTATCTTTATTCCGACGCTTTTCGCCTACACAGTAGATTTCTTCAGTTACATACAGAAGAGGTAGCAGAAGCAGTAGAGAGGAAAATATGATGAAATCTGTGCATCACCCTTCATGACGTAGTTTTCTGAGGTGGTCAGTCCCTCAGTCTGGAGAAGAGTTCTGCTCCATAGTCTGGAACAATGTGAAGCTGAAGCAACAACATAGAGAATTGTATGCTATCAAAGGTGAGGCGCAGATCCTATTGATGAAAGAAGAGGCAGAGCCCACCAGAAGTAAGAATATAATCACTGAGAGAGCAGGTCTCTCTCAAATACGTCCCTTCATACTTTTAAATAATGGTCAGGCACATGTGTCTTTATTTGTCATACCCAGATGCTGCACATGTGTCTAATTCATCATCTTGTTTACATTATAAAACGCTGATAAACAAAGGCACAACACCGTGACTGGAACAATATGCAAATAACCCTCACATAGGAGAGAAAAGTTTACGACGACGTTTCGGTCTGACATGGACCATTTACGTTGTCGTAAGATTCTCTCTCTATCCTATATACGGGTTACTTGTGTAAGTTTTCATAGTTTGGGCCGGGGACTGCGGTCACTGCTTGATACGAAGATACCTTTCTCGGATGGAGCAGTGACCGCAACACATATTCCGTCCCTCACATTGGCCCCACAATATCGGATTATTTTTTTTCTGTATAATATATCTCAGCTCCAGTTCTCTTGTGGTCACCACAGTCGTCTACACTGATCAGTCTGTTTGTTGACATTTCCTGTGCTATATGGCTGGTGTTGTGATGTACCAATTGAATGTTTGGTGTTGTGATGTGCCAATTGACTGTTTGATGTTGTGATGTACCAGTTGACTATTTGGAGTTGTGATGTGCCACATGACATGTACTTTGTTGTGATGTGCTACGTGGCAGTTTCTTAGCTGCTGTGATGTGCCACATGACAGCTTGTTTGATGTCATGCATCACATCACACATTGTTGACTGTTGTGATGTGTCACATAACAGCTTGTATGCTCTTCCCATGTATCACATGACAGCTTGTTAGCTGTTGTGAAGTGGCACGTAACAGCTTGTCTGGTGTTATGTGCCACATGACAGCTTGTATGTTGTTGTGATGTGCTACATGACAGCTTCTCTGGTGTTGTGATGTGGCACGTGACAGCTTGTTTGGTGTTGTAATGTGTCACGTGGCAGCTTGTCTGGTGCTGTGATGTGCCACGTGACAGCTTGTTTAGTGTTGTGATGTGCCAAGTGACAGCTTGTCTTGCATTGTGATGTGCCACGTGACAGATTGTCTGGTGTTGTGATGTGCCAAGTGACAGCTTGTCTGGTATTGTGATGTGCCACGTGACAGCTTGTCTGGCGCTGTGATGTGCCACGTGACAGCTTGTTTAGTGTTGTGATGTGCCAAGTGACAGCTTGTCTTGCATTGTGATGTGCCACGTGACAGATTGTCTGGTGTTGTGATGTGCCACGTGACAGCTTGTTTGGTGTTGTGATGTGCCAAGTGACAGCTTGTCTGGTGTTGTGATGTGCCACGTGACAGCTTCTCTGGTATTGTGATGTGCCACGTGACAGCTTGTCTGGTGTCGTGATGTGCCACGTGACAGCTTGTTTGGTGTTGTAATGTGCCAAGTGACAGCTTGTCTTGCATTGTGATGTGCCACGTGACAGATTGTCTGGTGTTGTGATGTGCCACGTGACAGCTTGTTTGGTGTTGTGATGTGCCAAGTGACAGCTTGTTTGGTGTTGTGATGTGCCACGTGGGAGCTTGTCTGGTGTTGTGATGTGCCACGTGACAGCTTGTCTGGTATTGTGATATCCCACAAGACAGCTTTTCTGGTGTTATGATGTGGCACGTGACAGCTTGTCTGGTGTTGTGATGTGTGGCACGTGACAGTGCTGTGATGTGTCACATGAGAGATTGTCTGGTGCTGTGATGTGCCACATGACAGCTTGTCTGGTGTTGTAATGTCCCACATGACAGCTAGTCTGGTGTTGTGGTGTGGCACGTGACAGCTTGTCTGGTGTTATGATGTGGCACGTGACAGCTTGTCTGGTGTTGTGATGAGGCACGTGACAGCTTGTTTCGTGTTGTAATGTGTCACGTGGCGGCTTGTCTGGTGTTGTGATGTTCCACGTGACAGCTTGTTTGGTATTGTGATGTGCCACGTGACAGCTTGTCTGGTGTTGTGATGTGCCACGTGACAGCTTGACTGATGTTGTGATTTGGTATGTGACAGCTTGTTTGGTGTTGTGATGGGCCACGTGACAGCTTGTCTGGTGTTGTGATGTGACACGTGACAGCTTGTCTGGTGTTATGTTGTGCCACGTGGCAGCTTGTCTGGTGTTGTGATGTGCCACGTGACAGCTTGTTTGGTGTTGTGATGTGCCACGTGAGAGCTTGTCTGGTATTGTGGTATCTCACAAGAGAGCTTGTCTGGTGCTGTGATGTGGCACGTGCCAGCTTGTCTGATGTTGTGATTTGGTATGTGACAACTTGTTCGGTGTTGTGATGTGCCACGTGACAGCTTGTCTGGTGCTGTGATGTGCCACATGACAGCTTGTTTGGTGTTGAGATGTGAGATTTGACAGCTTGACTGGAACTGTGATGTGCCTCGTGACAGCTTGTTTTGTGCTGTGATGTGTCACATGAGAGATTGCCTGGTGTTGTGATGTGCCACATGACAGCTTGTCTGGTGTTGTAATGTCCCACGTGACAGCTTATCTAGTGTTGTGATGTGCTATATGACAGCTTGTCTGGTGTTGTGGTTTACCTGGAGCTTACCTGGAGAGAGTTCCGGGGGTCAACGCCCCCGCGGCCCGGTCTGTGACCAGGCCTCCTGGTGGATCAGAGCCTGATCAACCAGGCTGTTACTGCTGGCTGCTACGTGGTGTGCTACGTGACAGCTTGTCTGGTGTTGTGACGTGCCACGTGACACCTTATCTGGTGTTGTAACGTGCCACGTGACAGCTTGTCTGGTGTTGTGATGTGAGATTTCACAGCTTGTCTGGAGTTGTCATGTGGTACGTGACAGATTGTCTGATTTTGTGATGTGTCACGTGATTGCTTGTCTGTCATGTGTTGTGACTTGTCACGTGGCAGCTTGTCTAGTGTTGTGATGTGTCACGTGACAGCTTGTCTCGTGTTGTGATGTGCCACGTGACAGCTTGTCTGGTGTTGTGATGTGGCACGTGACAGCTTTTCTAGTGTTGTGATGTGCCACGTGACAGCTTTTCTGGTGTTGTGATGTGGCACGTGACAGCTTGTCTGATGTTGTGATGTGGCACGTGACAGCTTGTGTGATGTTGCGATGTGACACGTGACAGCTTGTCTGGTGTTGCGATCCGACACGTGACAGCTTGTCTGATGTTGTGATGTGACACGTGACAGATTGTCTGATGTTGCGATGCGGCACGTGACGGCTTGTCTGACGTTCTGATGTGGCACGTGACAGCTTGTCTGGTATTGCGATGCGACACGTGACAGCTTGTCTGATGTTGTGATGTGACACGTGACAGATTGTCTGATGTTGCGAGGCGGCACGTGACGGCTTGTCTGACGTTCTGATGTGGCACGTGACAGCTTGCTTGTCTGATATTGTGATGTGGCACGTGACAGAATATCTGATGTTGTGATGTGGCACGTGACAGCTTGTCTGATGTTGCGATGTGGCACGTGACAGCTTGTCTGGTGTTGCGATGCGGCACGTGACAGCTTGTCTGATGTTCTGATGTGGCACGTGACAGCTTGTCTGATGTTGCGATGTGGCACGTGACAGCTTGTCTGGTGTTGCGATGCGGCACGTGACAGCTTATCTGATGTTCTGATGTAGTACGTGACAGCTTGTCTGATGTTGCGATGTGGCACGTGACAGCTTGTCTGGTGTAGCTATGTCGCATGTGACGGCTTTTCTGATGTTGTAAAGTAGCACGTGACAGCTTGTCTGGTGTTGTGATGTGGCACGTGACAGCTTGTCTGGTGTTGCAATGTGTCACGTGGCAGCTTGTCTGGTGTTGTGATGTGCCACGTGATATATTGTTTGGAGTTGTTATGTGGCACGTGACAGTTTGTCTGATGTTGTGGTGTGGTATATGACAGCTTGTTTGATGTTGAGAAGTGCAACATGACAGCTTGTCTGGTGTTGTGATGTGCAATGTGACAGCTTGTCCGGTATTGTGATGTGCCACGTGACAGCTTGTTTAGTGATGTGATGTGCCACGTGACAGCTTGTCTGGTATTGTGATGTTTCACGTGACAGCTTGTCTGGTTTTGTGGTGTGCCACGTGACAGCTTGTCTGGTGTTGTGATGTGCCACGTGACAGTTTGTCTGGTGTTGTGATGTGCCACGTGACAGTTTGTCTGGTGTTGTGATGTGCCACGTGACAACTTGTCTGGTGTTGTTCTCTTCCACGTGACAGCTTGTTTAGTGATGTGATGTGCCACGTGACAGCTTGTCTGGTATTGTGATGTGCCACGTGACAGCTTCTTTAGTGATGTGATGTGCCACGTGACAGCTTGTCTGGTATTGTGATGTGTCACGTGACAGCTTGTCTGGTATTGTGATGTGTCACGTGGCAGCGTGTCTGGTGTTGTGGTGTGCCACGTGAGAGCTTGTTTGGTATTGTGATGTGCCACGTGACAGCTTGTTTGGTGTTGTGATGGGCCACGTGACAGCTTGTCTGGTGTTGTGATGTGACACGTGACAGCTTGTCTGGTGTTGTGTTGTGCCACGTGGCAGCTTGTTTGGTATTGTGATGTGCCACGTGACAGCTTGTTTGGTGTTGTGATGGGCCACGTGACAGCTTGTCTGGTGTTGTGATGTGACACGTGACAGCTTGTCTGGTGTTGTGACGTGCCACGTGACACCTTGTCTGGTGTAACGTGCCACGTGACAGCTTGTCTGGTGTTATGATGTGGCACGTGACAGCTTGTCTGGTGTTGTGATGAGGCACGTGACAGCTTGTTTCGTGTTGTAATGTGTCACGTGGCGGCTTGTCTGGTGTTGTGATGTGCCACGTGACAGCTTCTCTGGTATTGTGATGTGCCACGTGACAGCTTGTTTGGTATTGTGATGTGCCACGTGACAGCTTGTCTGGTGTTGTGATGTGACACGTGACAGCTTGTCTGGTGTTGTGTTGTGCCACGTGTCAGCTTGTCTGGTGTTGTGATGTTCCACGTGACAGCTTGTGTGGTGTTGTGATGTGCCACGTGACAGCTTGTCTGGTGTTGTGATGTGACACGTGACAGCTTGTCTGGTGTTGTGACGTGCCACGTGACACCTTGTCTGGTGTTGTGACGTACCACGTGACAGCTTGTCTGGTGTTGTGATGTGAGATTTCACAGCTTGTCTGGAGTTGTCATGTGGTACGTGACAGATTGTCTGATTTTGTGATGTGTCACGTGATTGCTTGTCTGTCATGTGTTGTGTCTTGTCACGTGGCAGCTTGTCTAGTGTTGTGATGTGTCACGTGACAGCTTGTCTCGTGTTGTGATGTGCCACGTGACAGCTTGTCTGGTGTTGTGATGTGGCACGTGACAGCTTGTCTAGTGTTGTGATGTGCCACGTGACAGCTTTTCTGGTGTTGTGATGAGGCACGTGACAGCTTGTCTGATGTTGTGATGTGGCACGTGACAGCTTGTGTGATGTTGCGATGTGACACGTGACAGCTTGTCTGGTATTGCGATGCGACACGTGACAGCTTGTCTGATGTTGTGATGTGACACGTGACAGATTGTCTGATGTTGCGATGCGGCACGTGACGGCTTGTCTGACGTTCTGATGTGGCACGTGACAGCTTGCTTGTCTGATATTGTGATGTGGCACGTGACAGAATGTCTGATGTTGTGATGTGGCCCGTGATAGCTTGTCTGATGTTGCGATGTGGCACGTGACAGCTTGTCTGGTGTTGCGATGCGGCACGTGACAGCTTGTCTGATGTTCTGATGTGGCACGTGACAGCTTGTCTGATGTTGCGATGTGGCACGTGACAGCTTGTCTGGTGTTGCGATGCGGCACGTGACAGCTTGTCTGATGTTGCGATGTGGCACGTGACAGCTTGTCTGATGTTGCTATGTGGCACGTGACAGCTTGTCTGGTGTAGCGATGTCGCACGTGACGGCTTTTCTGATGTTGTGAAGTAGCACGTGACAGCTTGTCTGGTGTTGTGATGTGGCACGTGACAGCTTGTCTGGTGTTGCTATGTGTCACGTGGCAGCTTGTCTGGTGTTGTGATGTGCCACGTGATATATTGTTTGGAGTTGTTATGTGGCACGTGACAGTTTGTCTGATGTTGTGGTGTGGTATATGACAGCTTGTTTGATGTTGAGAAGTGCAACATGACAGCTTGTCTGGTGTTGTGATGTGCAATGTGACAGCTTGTCCGGTATTGTGATGTGCCACGTGACAGCTTGTTTAGTGATGTGATGTGCCACGTGACAGCTTGTCTGGTATTGTGATGTTTCACGTGACAGCTTGTCTGGTTTTGTGGTGTGCCACGTGACAGCTTGTCTGGTGTTGTGATGTGCCACGTGACAGTTTGTCTGGTGTTGTGATGTGCCACGTGACAGTTTGTCTGGTGTTGTGATGTGCCACGTGACAACTTGTCTGTTGTTCTCTTTCACGTGACAGCTTGTTTAGTGATGTGATGTGCCACGTGACAGCTTGTCTGGTATTGTGATGTGCCACGTGACAGCTTCTTTAGGGATGTGATGTGCCACGTGACAGCTTGTCTGGTATTGTGATGTGTCACGTGACAGCTTGTCTGGTGTTGTGATGTGTCACGTGGCAGCGTGTCTGGTGTTGTGGTGTGCCACGTGAGAGCTTGTTTGGTATTGTGATGTGCCACGTGACAGCTTGTTTGGTGTTGTGATGGGCCACGTGACAGCTTGTCTGGTGTTGTGATGTGACACGTGACAGCTTGTCTGGTGTTGTGTTGTGCCACGTGACAGCTTGTATGGTATTGTGATGTGCCACGTGACAGCTTGTTTGCTGTTGTGATGGGCTACGTGACAGCTTGTCTGGTGTTATGATGTGACACGTGACAGCTTGTCTGGTGTTGTGACGTGCCACGTGACACCTTGTCTGGTGTAACGTGCCACGTGACAGCTTGTCTGGTGTTATGATGTGGCACGTGACAGCTTGTCTGGTGTTGTAATGAGGCACGTGACAGCTTGTTTCGTGTTGTAATGTGTCACGTGGCGGCTTGTCTGGTGTTGTGATGTGCTACGTGACAGCTTGTTTGGTATTGTGATGTGCCACGTGACAGCTTGTTTGGTGTTGTGATGGGCCACGTGACAGCTTGTCTGGTGTTGTGATGTGACACGTGACAGCTTGTCTGGTGTTGTGACGTGCCACGTGACACCTTGTCTGGTGTTGTGATGTGCCACGTGACAACTTGTCTGTTGTTCTCTTTCACGTGACAGCTTGTTTAGTGATGTGATGTCTGGTGTTGTGATGTGACACGTGACAGCTTGTCTGGTGTTGTGATGTGCCACGTGACAGTTTGTCTGGTGTTGTGATGTGCCACGTGACAACTTGTCTGTTGTTCTCTTTCACGTGACAGCTTGTTTAGTGATGTGATGTGCCACGTGACAGCTTGTCTGGTATTGTGATGTGCCACGTGACAGCTTCTTTAGTGATGTGATGTGCCACGTGACAGCTTGTCTGGTATTGTGATGTGTCACGTGACAGCTTGTCTGGTGTTGTGATGTGTCACGTGGCAGCGTGTCTGGTGTTGTGGTGTGCCACGTGAGAGCTTGTTTGGTATTGTGATGTGCCACGTGACAGCTTGTTTGGTGTTGTGATGGGCCACGTGACAGCTTGTCTGGTGTTGTGATGTGACACGTGACAGCTTGTCTGGTGTTGTGTTGTGCCACGTGGCAGCTTGTATGGTATTGTGATGTGCCACGTGACAGCTTGTTTGGTGTTGTGATGGGCTACGTGACAGCTTGTCTGGTGTTATGATGTGACACGTGACTGCTTGTCTGGTGTTGTGACGTGCCACGTGACACCTTGTCTGGTGTAACGTGCCACGTGACAGCTTGTCTGGTGTTATGATGTGGCACGTGACAGCTTGTCTGGTGTTGTAATGAGGCACGTGACAGCTTGTTTCGTGTTGTAATGTGTCACGTGGCGGCTTGTCTGGTGTTGTGATGTGCTACGTGACAGCTTGTTTGGTATTGTGATGTGCCCCGTGACAGCTTGTTTGGTGTTGTGATGGGCCACGTGACAGCTTGTCTGGTGTTGTGATGTGACACGTGACAGCTTGTCTGGTGTTGTGTTGTGCCACGTGGCAGCTTGTTTGGTATTGTGATGTGCCACGTGACAGCTTGTTTGGTGTTGTGATGGGCCACGTGACAGCTTGTCTGGTGTTGTGATGTGACACGTGACAGCTTGTCTGGTGTTGTGACGTGCCACGTGACACCTTGTCTGGTGTTGTAACGTGCCACGTGACAGCTTGTCTGGTGTTGTGATGTGAGATTTCACAGCTTGTCTGGAGTTGTCATGTGGTACGTGACAGATTGTCTGATTTTGTGATGTGTCACGTGATTGCTTGTCTGTCATGTGTTGTGACTTGTCACGTGGCAGCTTGTCTAGTGTTGTGATGTGTTACGTGACATGTGGCACGTGACAGCTTGTCTGATGTTGTGATGTGGCACGTGACAGCTTGTCTAGTGTTGTGATGTGTCACGTGACAGCTTTTCTGGTGTTGTGATGTGGCACGTGACAGCTTGTCTGATGTTGTGATGTGGCACGTGACAGCTTGTGTGATGTTTCGATGTGACACTTGACAGCTTGTCTTGTGTTGCGATGCGACACGTGACAGCTTGTCTGATGTTGTGATGTGGCACGTGACAGCTTGTCTAGTGTTGTGATGTGTCACGTGACAGCTTTTCTGGTGTTGTGATGTGGCACGTGACAGCTTGTCTGGTGTTGCGATGCGGCACGTGACAGCTTGTCTGATGTTCTGATGTGGCACGTGACAGCTTGTCTGATGTTGCGATGTGGCACGTGACAGCTTGTCTGGTGTTGTGATGTGGCACGTGACAGCTTGTCTGGTGTTGCAATGTGTCACGTGGCAGCTTGTCTGGTGTTGTGATGTGCCACGTGATATATTGTTTGGAGTTGTTATGTGGCACGTGACAGTTTGTCTGATGTTGTGGTGTGGTATATGACAGCTTGTTTGATGTTGAGAAGTGCAACATGACAGCTTGTCTGGTGTTGTGATGTGCCATGTGACAGCTTGTCCGGTATTGTGATGTGCCACGTGACAGCTTGTTTAGTGATGTCATGTGCCACGTGACAGCTTGTCTGGTATTGCGATGTTTCACGTGACAGCTTGTCTGGTTTTGTGATGTGCCACGTGACAGCTTGTCTGGTGTTGTGATGTGCCACGTGACAGTTTGTCTGGTGTTGTGATGTGCCACGTGACAGTTTGTCTGGTGTTGTGATGTGCCACGTGACAACTTGTCTGGTGTTGTTCTCTTCCACGTGACAGCTTGTTTAGTGATGTGATGTGCCACGTGACAGCTTGTCTGGTATTGTGATGTGCCACGTGACAGCTTGTTTAGTGATGTGATGTGCCACGTGACAGCTTGTCTGGTATTGTGATGTGTCACGTGACAGCTTGTCTGGTATTGTGATGTGTCACGTGGCAGCGTGTCTGGTGTTGTGGTGTGCCACGTGACAGCTTGTCTGGTGTTGTGGTATGCCACGTGACAGCTTGTCTGGTGTTGTGGTATGCCACGTGACAGCTTGTCTGGTATTGTGGTGTGCCACGTGACAGCTTGTCTGGTATTGTGGTGTGCCACGTGACAGCTTGTCTGGTATTGAGATATGCCACGTGAAAGCTTCTCTGGTGTTGTGATGTGTCACGTGACAGCTTTTCTGGTATTGTGATGTGCCACGAGACAGCTTGTTTAGTGATGTGATGTGCCACGTGACAGCTTGTCTGGTGTTGTTGTGGTGTGCCACGTGTCAGGTTGTCTGGTGTTGTGGTGTGTCACGTGACAGCTTGTTTGGTGTTGTGGTGTACCACGTGACAGTTAGTCTAGTGTTGTGATGTGCCATGTGACAACTTGTCTGGTATTGTGATGTGTCACGTGACAGCTTGTCTGGTGTTGTGGTGTGCCACGTGAGAGCTTGTCTGGTGTTGTGGTGTGCCACGTGACAGCGTGTCTGGTATTGTGAAGTGCCACGTGACAGCTTGTCTGGTATTGTGATGTGTCACGTGACAGCTTGTCTGGTGTTGTGGTGTGCCACGTGAGAGCTTGTCTGGTGTTGTGGTGTGCCACGTGACAGCGTGTCTGGTATTGTGAAGTGCCACGTGACAGCTTGTCTGGTATTGTGGTGTGCCACGTGACAGCTTGTCTGGTATTGTGATGTGCCACGTGACAGCTTGTTTAGTGATGTGATGTGCCACGTAAAAGCTTGTCTGGTATTGTGATGTGTCACGTGTCAGCTTGTCTGGTATTGTGATGTGTCACGTGACAGCTTGTCTGGTATTGTGATGTGTGACGTGGCAGCTTGTCTTGTGTTGTGGTGTGCCACGTGACAGCTTGTCCGGTGTTGTGGTATGCCACGTGACAGCTTGTCTGGTGTTGTGGTGTGCCACGTGATAGCTTGTCTGGTGTTGTGATGTGCCACGTGACAGCTTGTCTGGTGTTGTGAAGTGCCACGTGACAGCTTGTCTGGTATTGTGGTGTGCCACGTGACAGCTTGTCTGGTATTGAGATGTGCCACGTGACAGCTTGTCTGGTGTTGTGATGTGCCACGTGACAGCTTGTGTGGTATTGTGATGTGCCACGTGGGAGCTTGTCTGGAATTGTGATGTGCCACGTGACAGCTTGTCTTGTATTATGATGTGTCACGTGACAGCTTGTCTGGTATTGCAGTGTGCCACGTGACAACTTGTATGGTGTTGTGATGTGCCACGTGACAGTTTGTTTGGTGTTGTGATGTGCCACGCGACAACTTGTCTGGTGTTGTTCTGTTCCACGTGACAGCTTGTTTAGTGATGTGATGTGCCACGTGACAGCTTGTTTAGTGATGTGATGTGCCACGTGACAGCTTGTCTGGTATTGTGATGTGTCACGTGACAGCTTGTCTGGTATTGTGATGTGTCACGTGGCAGCTTGTCTGGTGTTGTGGTGTGCCACGTGACAGCTTGTCTGGTGTTGTGGTATGCCACGTGACAGCTTGTCTGGTGTTGTGGTGTGCCACGTGACAGCTTGTCTGGTATTGTGGTGTGCCACGTGACAGCTTGTCTGGTATAGAGATATGCCACGTGACAGCTTCTCTGGTGTTGTGATGTGTCACGTGACAGCTTTTCTGGAATTGTGATGTGCCACGTGACAGCTTGTTTAGTGATGTGATGTGCCACGTGACAGCTTATCTAGTATTGTGATGTGTCACGTGACAGCTTGTCTTGTGTTGTGGTGTGCCACGTGACAGCTTGGCTAGTGTTGTGATGTGCCATGTGACAACTTGTCTGGTGTTGTTATATTCCACGTGGCAGCTTGTCTGGTGTTGTGGTGTGCCACGTGAGAGCTTGTCTGGTGTTGTGGTGTGCCACGTGACAGCGTGTCTGCTATTGTGAAGTGCCACGTGACAGCTTGTCTGGTATTGTGGTGTGCCACGTGACAGCTTGTCTGGTATTGTGATGTGCCACGTGACAGCTTGTTTAGTGATGTGATGCGCCACGTGAAAGCTTGTCTGGTATTGTGATGTGTCACGTGTCAGCTTGTCTTGTATTGTGATGTGTCACGTGACAGCTTGTCTGGTATTGTGATGTGTCACGTGGCAGCTTGTCTGGTGTTGTGATGTGTCACGTGACAGCTTGTCTGGTGTTGTGGTGTGCCACGTGACAGCTTGTCTTGTGTTGTGGTGTGCCACGTGACAGTTTGTCTAGTGTTGTGATGTGCCATGTGACAACTTGTCTGGTGTTGTTATATTCCACGTGGCAGCTTGTCTGGTGTTGTGGTGTGCCACGTGAGAGCTTGTCTGGTGTTGTGGTGTGCCACGTGACAGCGTGTCTGGTATTGTGAAGTGCCACGTGACAGCTTGTCTGGTATTGTGATGTGCCACGTGACAGCTTGTATAGTGATGTGATGTGCCACGTGAAAGCTTGTCTGGTATTGTGATGTGTCACGTGTCAGCTTGTCTTGTATTGTGATGTGTCACGTGACAGCTTGTCTGGTATTGTGATGTGTCACGTGGCAGCTTGTCTGGTGTTGTGGTGTGCCACGTGACAGCTTGTCTGGTGTTGTGGTATGCCACGTGACAGCTTGTCTGGTGTTGTGGTGTTCCACGTGACAGCTTGTCTGGTGTTGTGATGTGCCACGTGACAGCTTGTCTGGTGTTGTGAAGTGCCACGTGACAGCTTGTCTGGTATTGTGGTGTGCCACGTGACAGCTTGTCTGGTATTGAGATGTGCCACGTGACAGCTTGTCTGGTGTTGTGATGTGCCACGTGACAGCGTGTGTGGTATTGTGATGTGTCACGTGACAGCTTGTTTGGTATTGTGATGTGCCACGTGACAGCTTGTCTTGTATTGTGATGTGTCACGTGACATCTTGTCTGGTATTGTGGTGTGCCACGTGACAACTTGTCTGGTGTTGTTATGTTCCACGTGGCAGCTTGTCTGGTATTGTTATGTGTCACGTGACAGCTTGTCTGTTGTGATGTGCCACGTGACAACTTGTCTGGTGTTGTTATATTCCACGTGGCAACTTCTCTGGTGTTGTGGTGTGCCACGTGTCAGCTTGTCTGGTGTTGTGGTGTCCCACGTGACAGCTTGTCTGGTGTTGTGATGTGCCACGTGACAGCTTGTCTGGTATTGTGATGTGCCACGTGACAATTTGTCTGGTGTTGTGATGTGCCACGTGACAACTTGTCTGGTGTTGTTATGTTCCACGTGGCAGCTTGTCTGGTGTTGTGGTGTGCCACATGACAGCTTGTCTGGTGTTGTGATATGGCACGTGACAGCTTGTTTGGTGTTGCAATGTGTTACGTGGCAGCTTGCTGGTGTTGTGATGTGCCACGTGATAGATTGTTTGAAGTTGTGATGTGGCACGTGGCAGCTTGTCTGGTGTTGTGATGTTGCACGTGTCAGTTTGTCTGATGTTGTGGTGAGGTATGTGGCAGCTTGTTTGATGTTGTAATGTGCATCTTGACAGCTTATCTGGTGTTGTGATGTGCCACTCGACTGCTTGTCTGTTGTTGTGATTTGGTACGTGACAGCTTGTCTGGTGTTGTGATGTGCCACGTGACAGCTTGTTTAGGGATGTGTTGTGCCACGTGACAACTTGTCTGGTTTGTGATGTGTCACTTGACAGCTTGTCTGGTGTTTTGATGTGCCACGTGACAGTTTGTCTGGTGTTGTGATGTGCGACGTGACAGTTTGTCTGGTGTTGTGATGTGCCATGCGACAACTTGTCTTGTGTGTTTATGTTCCACTTAGCAGCTTGTCTGGTGTTGTGGTGTGCCACATGACAGCTTGTCTGGTATTGTGATGCGCCACGTGACAGCTTTTCTGGTATTGTGATGTGCTACGTGACAGCATGTCTGGTATTGTGATGTGCCACGTGACAGCTTGTCTGGTGTTGTGATGTGCCACGTGACAGCTTGTCTGGTATTTTGGTGTGCCACGTGACAGCTTGTCTGGTATTTTGGTGTGCCACGTGACAGCTTGTCTGGTTTGTGATCTGCCACGTGACAGCTTGTCTGTTATTGTGGTGTGCCACGTGACAGCTTGTTTGGTATTGTGATATGCCACGTGACAGCTTGTCTGGTGTTGTGATGTGGCACGTGACAGCTTGTCTGGTATTTTGGTGTGCCACCTGACAGCTTGTCTGGTATTTTATTGTGCCACGTGACAGCTTGTCTGGTATTGTGATGTGCCACGTGACAGCTTATCTGGTATTGTGGTGTGCCACGTGACAGCTTGTCTGGTATTGTGATGTGCCACGTGACAGCTTGTCTGGTATTGTGATGTGCCACGTGACAGCTTGTCTGGTATTGTGATGTGCCACGTGACGGCTTGTCTGGTATTGTGGTGTGCCACGTGACAGCTTGTCTGGTATTGTGATGTGCCACGTGACAGCTTGTCTGGTATTGTGATGTGCCACGTGACAGCTTGTCTGGTATTGTGATGTGCCACGTGACAGCTTGTCTGGTATTGTGATATGCCACGTGACAGCTTGTCTGGTATTGTGATGTGCCACGTGACAGCTTGTCTGGTATTCTGATGTGCCACGTTATAGCTTGTCTGGTATTGTGATGTGCTACTTGACAGCTTGTCTGGTATTGTGATGTGCCACGTGACAGCTTGTCTGGTATTGTGATGTGCCACGTGACAGCTTGTCTGGTATTGTGATGTGCCACGTGACAGCTTGTCTGGTATTGTGATGTGCCACGTGACAGCTTGTCTGGTATTGTGATGTGCCACATGACAGCCTGTCTGGTACTGTGATGTGCCACGTGACAGCTTGTCTGGTATTGTGATGTGCCACGTGACAGCTTGTCTGGTATTGTGATGTGCCACGTGACAGCTTGTCTGGTATTGTGATGTGCCACATGACAGCTTGTCTGGTACTGTGATGTGCCACATGACAGCTTGTCTGGTACTGTGATATGCCACATGACAGCTTGTCTGGTATTGTGATGTGCGACGTTAGAGCTTGTCTGGTATTGTGATGTGCTACGTGACAGCTTGTCTGGTATTGTGATGTGCCACGTGACAGCTTGTCTGGTATTGTGATGTGCCACGTGACAGCTTGTCTGGTATTGTGATGTGCCTCGTGACAGCTTGTCTGGTATTGTGATGTGCCACGTGACAGCTTGTCTGGTATTGTGATGTGCCACATGACAGCCTGTCTGGTACTGTGATGTGCCACGTGACAGCTTGTCTGGTATTGTGATGTGCCACGTGACAGCTTGTCTGGTATTGTGATGTGCCACGTGACAGCTTGTCTGGTATTGTGATGTGCCACATGACAGCTTGTCTGGTACTGTGATGTGCCACATGACAGCTTGTCTGGTACTGTGATATGCCACATGACAGCTTGTCTGGTATTATGATGTGCCACATGACAGCTTTCCCAGTAGTAGTAACCAGTTACCAGTAACCAGTGTACCAGTATATGACTCACTACCAACCGTCTCTGCCTGAGTCACTGTCTGTATTCATATTGTGCTGACCACAGCAGTATTCAAAGACCCCCTCACATATGGGTACTGTGGGCGGCCAGTCAGTTATACGAGAGTGAGCAAGGAGGCAGGCCGGCTGTTTGGCGCTCCCCACATTATCTGTAATATACGTACTACCAGCCTACGTGAGTATTACTTTACCCTATCCACGTGTTCGAATCCCACATCTTGTCTGGTATTGTGATGTGCCACATGACAGCTTGTCTGGTATTGTGATGTGCCACATGACAGCTTGTCTGGCACTGTGATGTGCCACGTGACAGCTTGTTCCACAGATACCAACACATCACAAAAAATATCCTATCTTCTCCTACGTTTCGTGTTCTTAATATCATTTAAGTTATTTACTCCCAAATGCTCTTTGAAGTTAGACGTCTTTTTTTAATCTGCGTCTTTAATATTATTATCATTGGGAAGC
>NC_091296.1:29752741-29762741 GCF_038502225.1 Cherax quadricarinatus
GGATTCTTTCAGGTACACAGAAGTAAGATCAGAGACAAGATAGGCCCACTTAAAAGTTACTCGGGTCAGCTCACTGACAGTGATAAGGAAATGTGTAGAATTTTTAACACTCACTTCCTCTCAGTTTTTACACAGGAAGATACTAGCGATATTCCAGAAACAATAAATTATGTAGAACAGGATGATAAACTATGCACGATTAGTGTCACAAGTGACATGGTCCTTAGGCAAATAGATAAATTAAAAACCTAACAAATCCCCAGGCCCTGATGAACTGTATGCAAGGGTTCTAAAGGAATGTAAAGAGGAGCTCAGCAGACCTTTGGCTAATGTTTTCATCATATCACTACAGACACATGTGCAACTCTTGAGGATGACTAAATTGATCCAATGTATCAGAAATCTTTCCTATGAGGATAGACTGAGGGCCCTAAATCTGCACTCTCTAGAAAGGTGTAGAATTAGGGGGGATATGACTGAGGTGTATAAATGGAAGACAGGAATAAATAAAGGGGATGTAAATAACGTGTTGAAAATATCTAGCCTAGACAGGACTCGTAGCAATGGTTTTAAGTTGGAAACATTCAGATTCAGGAAGGATGTAGGAAAGTACTGGTTTGGTAATAGAGTTGTGGATAAGTGGAACAAACTCCTGAGTACAGTTATAGAGGCTAGACCGTTGTGTAGTTTTAAAAATAGGTTAGATAAATACATGAGTGGGTGTGGGTGGGTGTGAGTTGGACCTGATTAGTTTGTGCTACTAGGCCAGTTGCCGTGTTCCTTCCTTAAGTAAATGTGACCAGACCTGACTAGGCTGGGGAATTGGCTTAAGCCGGTAGGAGACTTGAGCCTGCCTCACGTGGGCCAGTCGGCCTGCTGCAGTGTTCCTTCTTTCTTGTGTTCTTGTGTGGCATTCCCCTTAGCTCTGGAACTAGTTTTGCTGCAAACCTTTGCACTTTCTCTAAATTCTAGACGTGCTTGACCAGGTGTAGATTCCAAACTGGTGCTGCATACTCCAGTATGGGCCTGACGTACATGGTGTGCAGAGTCTTGAACGATTCCTTACTGACGTATCGGAACGGTATTCTCAGGTTAGCAAGGCGCCCATATTCTGCAGCAGTTATCTGATTGATTTGCGCCTCGGGAGATGTGCTCGGTATTATACTCACCCCAAGATCTTTTCTCTTGAGTGACGTTAGCAGTCTTTGGCCACCTAGACTAATTTGTCTGCGGTCTTCTTTGCTCTTCCCTGATCTTCATGACTTTACATTTGGCGGGGTAAATTCAAGGAGCCAGTTGCTGGACCAGGCTTGTAACCTGTCCAGGTCTCTTTGTAGTCCTGCCTGATCCTCATCTGATTTAATTCTCCTCATTAACTTCACTTTATCCGCAAACAGGACCACTTCTGAGTCTATCCTTTCCGTCATGTCATTCACATATACTGTACATTCTACAAGATGGCAGGTCCTAGGACTGACCCCTATGGAACCCCGCTTGTCACAGGCGCCCACTCTGACACCTCGTCACGTACCATGACTCGTTGTTGCCTCCCTGTCAGATATTCTCTGATCCATTACAGTGCCTTCCCTGTTATGCATTCCTGATCCTCTAGCTTTTGCATTAACCTCTTGTGAGGAACTGTGTCGAAGCCCTTCTTGCAGTCCTAGAAAATGCAATCTATCCAACCCTCTCTCTCGTGCCTTATTTCCGTTACCTTGTCATAAAACTCAAGTAGGTTTGTGACACAGGATTTTCCTTCCCTGAAACGGTGCTGGTTGTCGTTTATAAGCTTGTTTCTTCCTAGGTGCTCCACCACTCTCCTCCTGATAAACTTCTCCATGACTTTACATACTATACACGTCAGTGACACTGGGCTGTAGTTTAATGCCTCGTGAGTGTGTGTGTACTCACCTAATTGTGGTTGCAGGGGTCGAGACTCAGCTCCTGGCCCCGCCTCTTCACTGATCGCTACTAGGTCCTCTCCCTCTCTGCTTCCTGAGCTTTGTCATACCTCTTCTTAAAACTATGTATGGCTCCTGCCTCCACTGCTTCACTTGCTAGGCTATTCCACTTCCTGTGTGTGTGTGTGTGCGTGTGTGTGTGTGTGTGTGTGTGTGTGTGTGTGTGTGTGTGTGTGTGTGTGTGTGTGTGTGTGTGTGTGTGTGTGTGTGTGTGTGTGTGTGTGTGTGTGTGTGTGTGTGTGTGTGTGTGTGTGTGTGTGTGTGTGTGTGTGTGTTAGTGTGTGATGTTGCCAGGAGACAGTTGCAATATAACGGAGCTCCTGGGATGAATGGCCCATTCCCCAACCACACTCACTTCTCACACCTGCACTCTCACACACCTGCGCCTTTATACACCTGTTCCCCGACACACCTGCACCTTCACACACATGTACCCCTACATACACCTGCGCGTTCACACTCCTGCACTCTCATACACCTGCACCCTCACACACCTGAACCCATAAACACCTAAACTCTCATACACATGCACTCTCACACACACGTGCACCCTCACATACACTTGTGCTATCTTAAACACATGCGACCATTATATGTTAATGAGCAATAAGTTTGAAAATAGTTTGAAGTTAAAACTCGAGAGAGAGGGAGAGAGAGAGAGAGAGAGAGAGAGAGAGGGAGAGAGAGAGAGAGAGAGAGAGAGAGAGAGAGAGAGAGAGAGAGAGAGAGAGAGAGAGAGAGAGAGAGAGAGAGAGAGAGAGAGAGAGAGAGAGAGGACTTTAGGTGGGAAGGAAAAATAAAAGAGTGTAGGGTAAGAAGAAGAGATGGAGGATGATAAAGATAATGATTAGAACATGGAGAAGGTAAGAAATATGGAAGAATGACAAAAAAAGAGAGAGCGAACAATTATAGGGGAGAAAATGAGAAAACAGAATGGAGCGAGAGAAATAAAAACAATGAAAGAGAGAAGACAAAGGACCCGAGAGAGGGAAGAGAGGAGATGGAGCGACAGAGAAAGAGGAGAGAGAGAGAGGAGAGAGAGAGAGGAGAGAGAGAGAGGAGAGAGAGAGAGGAGAGAGAGAGGAGATAGCGACATCACGAAGAAAGTAAACGAAAGTGTTGAAGAAGAGAGCAGTTGTTATGTTAGTCTTTCATTTTATGTGGCTGAGGCTGTAACAATGGTAAGTTGACCAGCGCTCACACCAAGCTCAGCCAGGTGCACCAGCGCTCACACCAAGCTCAGCCAGGTACACCAGCGCTCACACCAAGCTCAGCCAGGTGCACCAGCGCTCACACCAAGCTCAGCCAGGTGCACCAGCGCTCACACCAAGCTCAGCCAGGTGCACCAGCGCTCACACCAAGCTCAGCCAGGTGCACCAGCGCTCACACCAAGCTCAGCCAGGTGCACCAGCGCTCACACAAAGCTCAGCCAGGTGCACCAGCGCTCACACCAAGCTCAGCCAGGTACACCAGCGCTCACAGCAAGCTCAGCCAGGTGCACCAGCGCTCACACCAAGCTCAGCCAGGTGCACCAGCGCTCACACCAAGCTCAGCCAGGTGCACCAGCGCTCACACCAAGCTCAGCCAGGTGCACCAGCGCTCACAGCAAGCTCAGCCATGTACACCAGTGCTCACACCAAGCTCAGCCAGGTGCACCAGCGCTCACACCCAGCTCAGCCAGGTTCACCAGCGCTCACACAAAGCTCAGGTACACCAGCGCTCACACCAAGCTCAGCCAGGTGCACCAGAGCTCACACCAAGCTCAGCCAGGTGCACCAGCGCTCACACCAAGCTCAGCCAGGTGCACCAGCGCTCACACCAAGCTCAGCCAGGTGCACCAGCGCTCACAACAAGCTCAGCCAGGTGCACCAGCGCTCACACCAAGCTCAGCCAGGTGCACCAGCGCTCACAGCAAGCTCCGCCATGTACACCAGTGCTCACACCAAGCTCAGCCAGGTGCACCAGCGCTCACACCAAGCTCAGCCAGGTGCACCAGCGCTCACACCAAGCTCAGCCAGGTGCACCAGCGCTCACACCAAGCTCAGCCAGGTGCACCAGCGCTCACACCAAGCTCAGCCAGGTGTACCAGCGCTCACACCAAGCTCAGCCAGGTGCACCAGCGCTCACATCAAGCTCAGCCAGGTGCACAAGCGCTCACACCAAGCTCAGCCAGGTGCACCAGCGCTCACACCAAGCTCAGCCAGGTGCACCAGCGCTCACACCAAGCTCAGCCAGGTACACCAGCGCTCACACCAAGCTCAGCCAGGTGCACCAGCGCTCACACCAAGCTCAGCCAGGTGCACCAGCGCTCACACCAAGCTCAGCCAGGTGCACCAGCGCTCACACCAAGCTCAGCCAGGTTCACCAGCGCTCACAACAAGCTCAGCCAGGTACACCAGCGCTCACACCAAGCTCAGCCAGGTGCACCAGCGCTCACACAAAGCTCAGGTACACCAGCGCTCACACCAAGCTCAGCCAGGTGCACCAGCGCTCACACCAAGCTCAGCCAGGTGCACCAGCGCTCACACCAAGCTCAGCCAGGTGCACCAGCGCTCACACCCAGCTCAGCCAGGTGCACCAGCGCTCACATCCAGCTCAGCCAGGTGCACCAGCGCTCACACCAGGTCAGCCAGGTGCACCAGCGCTCACACCAAGCTCAGCCAGGTGCACCAGCGCTCACATCCAGCTCAGCCAGGTGCACCAGCGCTCACAACCAAGCTCAACCGGGTGCACCAGCGCTCACACCAAGCTCAGCCAGGTACACCAGCGCTCACACCAAGCTCAGCCAGGTGCACCAGCGCTCACACCAAGCTCAGCCAGCCAGCGCTCACACCAAGCTCAGCCAGGTGCACCAGCGCTCACACCAAGCTCAGCCAGGTGCACCAGCGCTCACACCAAGCTCAGCCAGGTACACCAGCGCTCACACCAAGCTCAGCCAGGTGCACCAGCGCTCACACCAAGCTCAGCCAGGTGCACCAGCGCTCACACCAAGCTCAGCCAGGTACACCAGCGCTCACACCAAGCTCAGCCAGGTGCACCAGCGCTCACACCAAGCTCAGCCAGGTGCACCAGCGCTCACACCAAGCTCAGCCAGGTGCACCAGCGCTCACACCAAGCTCAGCCAGGTGCACCAGCGCTCACACCAAGCTCAGCCAGGTGCACCAGCGCTCACACCAAGCTCAGCCAGGTGCACCAGCGCTCACAGCAAGCTCAGCCATGTACACCAGTGCTCACACCAAGCTCAGCCAGGTGCACCAGCGCTCACACCCAGCTCAGCCAGGTTCACCAGCGCTCACACAAAGCTCAGGTACACCAGCGCTCACACCAAGCTCAGCCAGGTGCACCAGCGCTCACACCAAGCTCAGCCAGGTGCACCAGCGCTCACACCAAGCTCAGCCAGGTGCACCAGCGCTCACACCAAGCTCAGCCAGGTGCACCAGCGCTCACACCAAGCTCAGCCAGGAACCAGCGCTCACAACAAGCTCAGCCAGGTGCACCAGCGCTCACACAAAGCTCAGCCAGGTGCACCAGCGCTCACAGCAAGCTCAGCCATGTACACCAGTGCTCACACCAAGCTCAGCCAGGTGCACCAGCGCTCACACCCAGCTCAGCCATGTACACCACTGCTCACACCAAGCTCAGCCAGGTGCACCAGCGCTCACACCAAGCTCAGCCAGGTGCACCAGCGCTCACACCAAGCTCAGCCAGGTGCACCAGCGCTCACACCAAGCTCAGCCAGGTGCACCAGCGCTCACACCAAGCTCAGCCAGGTGCACCAGCGCTCACACCAAGCTCAGCCAGGTGCACCAGCGCTCACACCAAGCTCAGCCAGGTGCACCAGCGCTCACACCAAGCTCAGCCAGGTGCACCAGCGCTCACACCAAGCTCAGCCAGGTGTACCAGCGCTCACACCAAGCTCAGCCAGGTGCACCAGCGCTCACATCAAGCTCAGCCAGGTGCACAAGCGCTCACACCAAGCTCAGCCAGGTGCACCAGCGCTCACACCAAGCTCAGCCAGGTGCACCAGCGCTCACACCAAGCTCAGCCAGGTGCACCAGCGCTCACACCAAGCTCAGCCAGGTAAACCAGCGCTCACACCAAGCTCAGCCAGGTGCACCAGCGCTCACACCAAGCTCAGCCAGGTGCACCAGCGCTCACACCAAGCTCAGCCAGGTACACCAGCGCTCACACCAAGCTCAGCCAGGTACACCAGCGCTCACACCAAGCTCAGCCAGGTACACCAGCGCTCACACCAAGCTCAGCCAGGTGCACCAGCGCTCACACCAAGCTCAGCCAGGTGCACCAGCGCTCACACCAAGCTCAGCCAGGTGCACCAGCGCTCACACCAAGCTCAGCCAGGTGCACCAGCGCTCACACCCAGCTCAGCTAGGTGCACCAGCGCTCACACCCAGCTCAGCCAGGTGCACTAGCGCTCACAACCAGCTCAGCCAGGTGCACCAGCGCTCACACCCAGCTCAGCCAGGTGCACCAGCGCTCACATCCAGCTCAGCCAGGTGCACCAGCGCTCACACCCAGTTCAGCCAGGTGCACCAGCGCTCACACCAAGCTCAGCCAGGTGCACCAGCGCTCACACCAAGCTCAGCCAGGTGCACCAGCGTTCACACCAAGCTCAGCCAGGTACACCAGCGCTCACAACAAGCTCAGCCAGGTACACCAGCTCTCACACCAAGCTCAGCCAGGTACACCAGCGCTCACACCAAGCTCAGCCAGGTGCACCAGCGCTCACACCAAGCTCAGCCAGGTGCACCAGCGCTCACACCAAGCTCAGCCAGGTGCACCAGCGCTCACACCAAGCTCAGCCAGGTGCACCAGCGCTCACACCCAGCTCAGCTAGGTGCACCAGCGCTCACACCCAGCTCAGCCAGGTGCACTAGCGCTCACAACCAGCTCAGCCAGGTGCACCAGCGCTCACACCCAGCTCAGCCAGGTGCACCAGCGCTCACATCCAGCTCAGCCAGGTGCACCAGCGCTCACACCCAGTTCAGCCAGGTGCACCAGCGCTCACACCAAGTTCAGCCAGGTGCACCAGCGCTCACAACAAGCTCAGCCAGGTACACCAGCGCTCACACCAAGCTCAGCCAGGTCCACCAGCGCTCACACCAAGCTCAGCCAGGTGCACCAGCGCTCACACCAAGCTCAGCCAGGTGCACCAGCGCTCACACCAAGCTCAGCCAGGTGCACCAGCGCTCACACCAAGCTCAGCCAGGTGCACCAGCGCTCACACCAAGCTCAGCCAGGTGCACCGGCGCTCACACCCAGCTCAGCCAGGTGCACCAGCGCTTACACCCAGCTCAGCCAGGTACACCAGCGCTCACACCCAGGTCAGCCAGGTGCACCAGCGCTCACACCCAGCTCAGCCAGGTGCACCAGCGCTCACACCCAGCTCAGCCAGGTACACCAGCGCTCACACCAAGCTCAGCCAGGTGCACCAGCGCTCACACCCAGTTTAGCCAGGTGCACCAGCGCTCACACCCAGCTCAGCCAGGTGCACCAGCGCTCACACCAAGCTCAGCCAGGTGCACCAGCGCTCACACCAAGCTCAGCCAGGTGCACCAGCGCTCACACCCAGCTCAGCCAGGTGCACCAGCGCTCACACCAAGCTCAGCCAGGTACACCAGCGTTCACACCAAGCTCAGCCAGGTACACCAGCGCTCACACTAAGCTCAGCCACGTGCACCAGCGCTCACATAAAGCTCAGCCAGGTACACCAGCGCTCACACCCAGCTCAGCCAGGTACACCAGCGCTCACACCCAGCTCAGCCAGGTACACCATCGCTCACACCAAGCTCAGCCAGGTGCACCAGCGCTCACACCAAGCTCAGCCAGGTACACCAGCGCTCACACCAAGCTCAGCCAGGTGCACCAGCGCTCACACCAAGCTCAGCCAGGTGATCCAGCGCTCTCACCAAGCTCAGCCAGGTGCACCAGCGCTCACACCCAGCTCAGCCAGGTGCACCAGCGCTCACACCAAGCTCAGCCAGGTACACCAGCGTTCACACCAAGCTCAGCCAGGTGCACCAGAGCTCACACCAAGCTCAGCCAGGTGCACCAGCGCTCACACCCAGCTCAGCCAGGTACACCAGCGCTCACACCCAGCTCAGCCAGGTGCAACAGCGCTCACACCCAGCTCAGCCAGGTGCACCAGCGCTCACACCAAGCTCAGCCAGGTACACCAGCGCTCACACCAAGCTCAGCCAGGTACACCAGCGCTCACACCAAGCTCAGGTACACCAGCGCTCACACCAAGCTCAGCCAGGTACACCAGCGCACACACCAAGCTCAACCGGGTGCACCAGCGCTCACACCAAGCTCAGCCAGGTGCACCAGCGCTCACACCAAGCTCAGCCAGGTGCTCCAGCGCTCACACCAATCTCAGCCATTTGCACCAGCGCTCACACCAAGCTCAGCCAGGTGCACCAGCGCTCACACCAAGCTCAGCCACGTGCACCAGCGCTCACACCAAGCTCAGCCAGGTGCACCAGCGTTCACACCAAGCTCAGCCAGGTGCACCAGCGTTCACACCCAGCTCAGCCAGGTCCACCAGCGCTCACACCCATCTCAGCCAGGTGCACCAGCGCTCACACCAAGCTCAGCCAGGTGCACCAGCGCTCACACCAAGCTCAGCCAGGTGCACCAGCGCTTACACCCAGCTCAGCCAGGTACACCAGCGCTCACACCCAGCTCAGCCAGGTACACCAGCGCTCACACCCACCTCAGCCAGGTACACCAGCGCTCACACCAAGCTTAGCCAGGTCCTCCAGCGCTCACACCAAGCTCAGCCAGGTACACCCGCGTTCACACCAAGCTCAGCCAGGTACACCATCGCTCACACCCAGCTCAGCCAGGTACACCAGCGCTCACACCCAGCTCAGCCAGGTACACCAGCGCTCACACCCAGCTCAGCCAGGTGCACCAGCGCTCACACCCACCTCAGCCAGGTACACCAGCGCTTACACCCAGCTCAGCCAGGTACACCAGCGCTCACACCCAGCTCAGCCAGGTACACCAGCGCTCACACCCAGCTCAGCCAGGTTCACCAGCGCTCACACCCAGCTCAGCCAGGTACACCAGCGCTCACACCCAGCTCAGCCAGGTACACCAGCGCTCACACCCAGCTCAGCCATGTGCACCAGCGCTCACACCCACCTCAGCCAGGTACACCAGCGCTCACACCCAGCTCAGCCAGGTACACCAGCGCTCACACCCAGCTCAGCCAGGTACACCAGCGCTCACACCCACCTCAGCCAGGTGCACCAGCGCTCACACCAAGCTCAGCCAGGTGCATCAGCACTCATCCCAAGCTTAGCCAGGTGCATCAGCACTCATCCCAAGCTTAGCCAGGTGCACCAGCGCTCACACCCACCTCAGCCAGGTGCACCAGCGCTCACACCAAGCTCAGCCAGGTGCATCAGCACTCATACCAAGCTGAGCCAGGTGCACCAGCACTCACACCAGCTTCAACCAGTTCTAGATTGTTTTACAGACGGTAAATTGGAACAGAAGGGCACAGTTTGAAGTTTATGACGCAATATTCCCAAGAATGTTGCGAAGTATTTCGTGAGCCTCATCTCGCTTCGGAATCAAAATGACCTGGAAGAAGTGTGAGGCAGGCTCCATACATCGTTTTATGAACAGGTATGATAGGACTCAGGAGGTTAGAAGGGGGTGAACCTGGAAATGGCTATTTTCATGGGTACAATCAGGTGAGACTCGAACCTCTGCAGAGATAAACAGAGAAGTATGAATCAAAGAATGGGCTTGGCTTCGAACCATGGCAAGTGAATCCTAAAATTCGTAGGCAAGTACGTTAACGCTCTGGCATGTGAGCTGTGGGACTCGCTTGCCATGGGTTCAAACTCCACCCGTTCCGTGATTTGTTTGGAGTCGGTCGTGTTATTACAATTTCGTGAGTAACAAGTGAGCAAGCTCCAGCACACAGCAGATGGCAGAGAGCGAAGGATTGTGTGGGGAAATTTGTAAGTGTTGTGTTATGGGATATCCCAGACCCACCTAGGTGA
>NC_091296.1:29767741-29777474 GCF_038502225.1 Cherax quadricarinatus
TTTTTCCAGTCTACAAATATGCAGTCAGTCCACGATTGTCTTTCTTGCTTCATCTTCATGGTTCAACTGTAATATTCTACTAGGCTGACGAAACAGGTTTCGTCATCTCTAAATTCCTGCTCGTTTTCGGTGGCAGTCTCTTGTTTCTTACAGGTATTGTACCAGCCTGACCCAGGGATCTTATACAGCACTTATTAAGATGGCATTCTGTGTATATCAACGATACTGGCATGTAATTTAGAGTGCATGCAAGCTTGTGTATGTGTGCAATTTCCAATTTGTAAATACCCATTTGTAGCTTCAGGAACAGTTATGCTCATGGTGTTTCGTCTTCAGAACTCTCTTCATTTTATACATATCTTTTTCTTAATTTCCAATAATTGCAACACTTACTGATTCCTCTTTCAATGAACTGTATTTGTCAACCCCTTTATTTGAGAAGAAAACTTATATTATCCTTTCCATTGTACTTTTTTTCTCAATCTGCAACTATGGCTTCTTATATATGTTGCAGGAACTACAAAATATTTATCCATTGTTTTTCGTGTCCTTTCAAGACCTTCTATATGGTTATCTTATCTCTTCTTTTCCTCCTATCAGTCAACATTCTCAAATTTTCTGTTTTCTAAGGTGTAGCCACCACGCAGTCCGCCTCATGTAATATACATGTATATTATTATCAAAATTTCAATATCCATATATTTGACAGATAATTTATAATTAGAAAGAGAAGCAATCGAGTTTCTCACAATTTAGTTTATATGATCTTCCGGTGACTTTTTTTTTAATTAAAAGTAACTTTTAAATCGCTCTATCTGATATTTTTATTTTTTTTTCACACTATATTCTTCAAGTGTCCTCATTCTGCTTCCTTCCATTTCCATTACATGGCATTTATCTATATTAAATTTCTTTATCTCTCACTCCATGTGTTCAATTTTTCCAGGTCCTCTGGTAAAGATCAGCGGTCATTTTTCTTAGCAATTTTTACATAAGATTTTTGCATTGTTTGCGAATTTATTATTTTTTTTTATTTCTTCAGGTATATCATTTACGTAAATTAGAAACATTATTAGCACATGAACAGACCCTTGTGGCACCCCGCTTGTGACATTTCCCCATGCAGATGTTTTTCCTCTTATAGCTGTTCTTATTTTCCTCTCAAAAAGTCTTCCATCCATTTTAGTAATTTACCTTTAATTCCACCTATAGTTTGGAGTTTCATTTTAGTCTTTCATGGGGAACTCTTATCAAAATCTTTCTTGAGGTCCAGATCAATACAATCTGCCCACCCAGATGGGTGTGTGTGTGTGTGTGTGTGTGTGTAAGTGTACACATTCGTATGGTTTTGTTAATTCGCGCAATTGGTCGTAAGCTTGGATGACTAAGATGCTATTATAGTCAAGGTTGTTAAGGTTGTTAAGGGCCACCACAGCTTACGCGCCATATTAAAGCTGCCCCCTCCGGTGTCCGGGAGGGGGATGGGGGAGGTGAATACTGTCAGCATGTGGGTGGAAACTGAAAGGAGAACAAGTGTTCCCCGAGCAGGAACAACGGACGTCCCCAAAATTAGGATATCGAATAAAAATAACTCCTAATGTGATCTTTCGATTATTTTTAATAGAGTTGAACTTATACTGTAGCGGTAACTTTATTGCGCCGGTCATCATTTGACAAGAATCACGTCTGGATATACTAGATACCCTGATGAGCACCCTGATGAACACCCTGATGAACACCCTGATGAACACCCTGGTGAACACCCTGGTGAACACCCTGGTGAACACCCTGGTGAACACCAGCTTTCCATTCAGTGGTACTAAACTCCGCAGAGCTAAAACATAAAACAAGCAGGAGCTGATCGTTGTGTTTCCTAAGCGATACGCCAAGCAGCACGCCAAGCAACACGCCAAGCGACACGCCAAGCAACACGCCAAGCGACACGCCAAGCGACACGCCAAGCGACACGCCAAAAGACACACCAAGCCTTCAAGGTACGAGCAGGATGAGCATGCCAGGAAACGAATAGGAAGAGTCAGCCAGGGATGCTCCTGGCAGGTTTCTACATTACAGCCAAGGACTGTCTTAGAAGTCGTGAGTGTGTGAGCGTATTTAATTACCTCTTCATAGTTACATGAATATAACTTATGGTTGCTGTGTCCCATCTTGTATTTTAAATAGATCGTATAAGTTTTAAACTCCCAGTAATTACGGGACACCCGCTATTCCTTTTCAGTTTTCTTCCAGCCATCTACTGCTCTTTTTAATTTATATTCAGTAATATTTTTACCGCACTGCTGTCTAAGTGTTTAGCTAGAGCCACTTGTTCTCCCATTAAATGTGTGTGTATGTGTGTGTGTATGTGTGTGTGTGTGTGTGTGTGTGTGTGTGTGTGTGTGTGTGTGTGTGTGTGTGTGTGTGTGTGTGTGTGTGTGTGTGTGTGTGTGTGTGTCTGTGTGTACTCACCTAGTTGAGGTTACAGGGGTCGAGTCCTAGCTCCTGGCCCCGCCTCTTCACTGGTCGCTACTAGGTCACTCTCCCTGAACCGTGAGCTTTATCATACCTCTGTTTAAAGCTATGTATGGATCCTGCCTCCACTACATCGCTTCCCAAACTATTCCACTTACTGACTACTCTGTGGCTGAAGAAGTACTTCCTAACATCCCTGTGATTCATCTGTGTCTTCAACTTCCAACTGTGTCCCCCTTGTCGCTGTGTCCCATCTCTGGAACATCCTGTCTTTGTCCACCTTGTCAATTCCTCTCAGTATTTTGTATGTCGTTATCATGTCCTCCCTATCTCTCCTGTCCTCCAGTGTCGTCAGGTTGATTTCCCTTAACCCCTCCTCGTAAGACATACCTCTTAGCTCTGGGACTAGTCTTGTTGCAAACCTTTGCACTTTCTCTAGTTTCTTTACGTGCTTGGCTAGGTGTGGGTTCCAAGCTGGTGCCGCATACTCCAATATGGGCCTAACGTACACGGTGTACAGGGTCCTGAACGATTCCTTATTAAGATGTCGGAATGCTGTTCTGAGGTTCGCTAGGTGCCCATATGCTGCAGCAGTTATTTGGTTGATATGCGCTTCAGGAGATGTGCCTGGTGTTATACTCACCCCAAGATCTTTTTCCTTGAGAGAGGTTTGTAGTCTCTGGCCCCCTAGACGGTATTCCGTCTGCAGTCTTCTTTGCCCTTCCCCAATCTTCATGATTTTGCATTTGGCGGGGTTGAACTCCAGGAGCCAATTGCTGGACCAGGTCTGCAGCCTGTCCAGATCCCTTTGTAGTTCTGCCTGGTCTTCGATCGAATGAATTCTTCTCATCAACTTCACGTCATCTGCAAACAGTGACACTTCGGAGTCTATTCCTTCCATCATGTCGTTCACAAACACCAGAAACAGCATTGGTCCTAGGATTGACCTCTGTGGGACCCCGCTGGTCACAGGTGCCCACTCTGACACCTCGCAATGTACCATGACTCGCTGCTGTCTTCCTGACAAGTATTCCCTGATCCATTGTAGTGCCTTCCCTGTTATCCCTGCTTGGTCCTCCAGTTTTTGCACTAATCTCTTGTGTGGAACTGTGTCAAACGCCTTCTTGCAGTCCAAGAAAATGCAATCCACCCACTTGTCTCTCTCTTGTCTTACTGCTGTCACCATGTCATAGAACTCCAGTAGGTTCGTGATACAGGATTTCCTGTCCCTGAAACCATGTTGGCTGCTGTTGATGAAATCATTCCTTTCTAGGTGTTCCACCACTCTTCTCCTGATAATCTTCTCCATGACTTTGCATACTATACATGTGAGTGGCGCTGGTCTGTAGTTTAGTGTTTCATGTCTGTCTCTTTTTTTAAAGATTGGAACTACATTTGCTGTCTTCCATGCCTCAGGTAATCTCCCTGTTTCGATAGATGTATTGAATATTGTTGTTAGGGGTACACATAGCACCTCTGCTCCCTCTCTCAGGACCCGTGGAGAGATGTTATCCGGCTCCATTGCCTTTGAGGTATCTAGCTCACTCAGAAGCCTCTTCACTTCTTCCTCGGTTGTGTGTACTGTGTCCAGCACTTGGTGGTGTACCCCACCTCTCCGTCTTTCTGGAGCCCCTTCTGTCTCCTCTGTGAACACTTCTTTGAATCTCTTGTTGAGTTCCTCACATACTTCACGGTCATTTCTTGTTGTCTCTCGTCCTTCCTTCCTTAGCCTGATTATCTGGTCCTTGACTGTTGTTTTCCTCCTGATGTGGCTGTATAACAGCTTCGGGTCAGATTTGGCTTTCGCTTCTATGTCGTTTTCATATTGACGTTGGGCCTCCCTTCTTATCTGTGCATATTCATTTCTGGCTCTACGACTGCTCTCCTTATTCTCCTGGGTCCTTTGCCTTCTGCATTTCTTCCATTCCCTAGCACACTTGGTTTTTGCCTCCCTGCACCTTTGGGAGAACCATGGGCTCAACCTGGTTTTTCATTATTCCTGTTACCCTTGGGTACAAACCTCTCCTCAGCCTCCTTGTGTGTGTGTATGTGTGTGTATGTGTGTGTGTGTGTGTGTGTGTGTGTATGTGTGTGTGTGTGTGTGTGAGTACTCACCTAGTACTCACCTAGTTGAGGTTGCGGGGATCGAGTCCGAGCTCCTGGTGTGTGTGTGTGTGTGCGTGTGTTTGTGTGTGTGTGTGTGTGTGTGTGTGTGTGTGTGTGTGTGTGTGTGTGTGTGTGTGTGTGTGTGTGTGTGTGTGTGTGTGTGTGTGTGTGTATGTGTGTGTGTGTGTGTGTGTGTGTATTTACAGGGATACCATTTGCATCGTCTTGAGTTGTTCTTCATAATTCATATTCTTCAGTTCTGGAATCCATTTTGTTACTTGTCTTAGATAATTTAATAATGTACCAGCATGCTGTCTTTGATGTGAAACCACACCACCACAGCCACACCACCACAGCCACACCACCACAGCCACACCACCACAGCCACACCACTACAGCCAAACTACCACAGCCACACCACCACAGCCACACCACCACAGCCACACCACCACATCCACACCACCACAGCCACACCACCACAGCCACACCACCACAGCCACACCACCACAGCCACACCACCACAGCCACACCACCACAGCCACACCACCACAGCCACACCACCACAGCCACACCACCACAGCCACACCACCACAGCCACACCACTACAGCCACACCACCACAGCCACACCACCACAGCCACACCACCACAGCCACACCACCACAGCCACACCACCACAGCCACACCACTACAGCCACACCACCACAGCCACACCCACCACAGCCACACCACCACAGCCACACCACCACAGCCACACCACCACAGCCACACCACCACAGCCACACCACCACAGCCACACCACCATAGCCACACCACCACAGCCACACCACCACAGTCACACCACCACAGCCACACCACCACAGCCACACCACCACAGCCACACCACCACAGCTGTCATGTGGGGTTCGAAACGTGGATTGGGTAAAAATACTCACGTAGGCTGGTAGTACGTATATTATAACGACGGAAGTATGGGAAGCGCCACAGCCATCCTGCCTCTCTGCTCTCTATCGTAAGACTGACTCACAGTGCCCATATGTGAGGGGGTGTTTGAAATCCTGCTATGGTCAGCAGCAATATGAATACAGACAGTGATTCTCGCAGAGACGGTTGGTAGTGAGTTATCTATTGGTACACTGGTTACTGGTAACTGGTTACTACTACTGAGAGCTCGGCGACGCTAACGTATGTCGTCCCGACATACAACTAATACAAACTAGATATGGTAGGTATACGGCTTGGGCTGATTCTATACAATGTCCAAGTACACAACAATTGAACATTATAACATACATACGTAGAACATTGGAAATTAGTTAACAAATCTAGCGCAACTCTTTCCAACGGTTTGCTAGTAGTTGGATACACTTGGATTGGATTAAGGCCATTAGCATTACCTTTATGTTGCATGCAAACACTACATTTCTTAACATACTCAGAAATATCAGTTGCTAGCCGAGTCCTTACGAAGGCTGAACGTAATTATACAGTAACTGAGCAAGAAGCTTTAGCAATAGTATGGTCTTTAAAGCACTTCCAAGACATTATTTATTAGTGCTCTGTTCATGTCTTGACAGACCATGCTCCACTGATACCTTTATTCCAGAACAAACAACCTACTGGGAGGTTAGCCAGATGGACCTTGACTATCCAAGAGTTCAATCCCACCACTGCCACCATTTGTCATGTGCGGTTCGAAACGTGGATTGGGTAAAAATACTCACGTCGGCTGGTAGAACGTATATTATACGGGTAGTATGTGAAAGCCCAACCGCCGCCGACCTGGCTCCCTACAAAGTCTTCTAACGTCTTGAAATACCCTTAATTCCACAATCCCACACCGTTGCCACCATTTGTCATGTGGGGTTCGAAACGTGGATTGGGTAAAAATACTCATGTAGGCTGGTAGTACGTATATTATAACGACGGAAGTATGGGAAGCGCCACAGCCGGCCTGCCTCTCTGCTCTCTATCGTAAGACTGACTAACTCACAGTGCCCATATGTGAGGGGGTGTTTGAAATCCTGCTATGGTCAGCAGCAATATGAATACAGACAGTGATTCACGCAGAGACGGTTGGTAGTGAGTCATCTACTGGTACACTGGTTACTGGTAACTGGTTACTACTACTGAGACAGCCACACCACCACAGCCACACCACCACAGCCACACCACCACAGCCACACTACCACAGCCACACTACCACAGCCACACCACCACAACCACACCGCCACAGCCACAAAACCATAGCCACATCACCACAGCCACGCCACCACAGCCACACTACCACAGCCACACCACCACAGCCACACCACCACAGCCACACCACCACAGCCACACCACTACAGCCACACCACCACCACAGTCACACCACCACAGCCACACCACCACAGCCACACCACCACAGCCACACCACCACAGCCACACCACCACAGTCACACCACCACAGGCACACCACCACAGCCACACCACTACAGCCACAACACCACCACAGTCCACAGTCACACCACCACAGTCACACCACCACATCCACACTACCACAGCCACACCACCACATCCACACCACCACAGCCACACCACCACAGCCACACCACCACAGCCACACCACCACATCTACACCACCACAGCCGCACCACCACATCCACACTACCACAGCCACACCACCACATCCACACCACCACAGCCACACCACCACAGCCACACCACCACAGCCACACCACCACAGCCACACCACTACAGCCACACCACCACAGCCACACCACCATAGTCACACCACCACAGCCACACCACTACAGTCACTCCACCATCACAACCACACCGCCACAGCCACACCACCACAGTCACACCACCACAGCCACACCACCACAGTCACACTACCACAGCCACACCACCATAGCCACATCACCACAGTATCCACCACCACAGCCAAACTGCCACAGCCACACCACCTTAGCCACACCATCACAGCCACACCACCACAGTCACACCACCACAGTCACACCACCACAGCCACACCACCATAGCCACACCATCACAGCCACACCACCACAGTCACACCGCCACAGCCACACCACCACAGTCACACCACCACAGCCACACCACCACAGTCACACTACCACAGCCACACCACCATAGCCACATCACCACAGTATCCACCACCTCAGCCAAACTGCCACAGCCACACCACCACAGCCACACTATCACAGCCACACCACCACAGCCAAACTTCCACAGCCACACCACCACAGTCACACCACCACAGCCACACCACCACAATCACACTACCACAGCCACACCACCATAGCCACATCACCACAGTATCCACCACCACAGCCAAACTGCCACAGCCACACCACCTTAGCCACACCATCACAGCCACACCACCACAGTCACACCACCACAGTCATACCACCACAGCCACACCACCATAGGCACACCATCACAGCCACACCACCACAGTCACACCGCCACAGCCACACCACCACAGTCACACCGCCACAGCCACACCACCACAGTCACACCACCACAGCCACACCACCACAGTCACACTACCACAGCCACACCACCATAGCCACATCACCACAGTATCCACCACCACAGCCAAACTGCCACAGCCACACCACCACAGCCACACCATCACAGCCACACCACCACAGCCAAACTTCCACAGCCACACCACCACAGTCACACCACCACAGCCACACCACCACAATCACACTACCACAGCCACACCACCATAGCCACATCACCACAGTGTCCACCACCACAGCCAAACTGCCACAGCCACACCACCACAGCCACACCACCACAGCCACACCATCACAGTCACACTACCACAGCCACATCACCATAGCCACATCACCACAGTATCCACCACCACAGCCAAACTGCCACAGCCACACCACCACAGCCACACCACCACAGCCACACCATCACAGCCACACCACCACAGCCACACCATCACAGCTACACCACAAATATATATTTGAAAGCAAGCAAAGCATAAAAAATTCTCACTAGTAAATATACACGATTTACTAATGATAATTTATTATTTCTATTCAACTGGAGTTTTATCTTCAATCCATTTTATAAGAAGTTATACTTCAGTTTTAACTAAAATTATAATATTTCCACTTTTATCAGTTATCAGTGACTTCATTTATTTGGTCCAGTACGTAATAAATGAAGTTAAAAAACATGTCAATGTTTAGTTTTCTGTTCATTTAAGTATCATATATATAGTGATTATGTCTCCACCGTGTCCTCTCATTTTTGTAGTGTCTTGAGCTCTAGTTTTTGCAGTCTGCAATCATAACTTTTGCATCTTAGTTCCTGTACTATACTTGTTACACATCACTGAACTTTCTCTTCTGTCGTTTTGTATATGACAATGTCAGGGCTTCATGGCTGCGCTGCGTATTCTTGTCTGAGATATGTTGTTTGAAAGTTCCTGGACGCGTCTTTATTTAGGCTCCTGAGTGAGCCAACCTTGTTTACTAAGGTTGTGTATGCTGATGATACTAATACTTAAGTCTTTCTCCTTGCTAAGTTACTTTAGTTAAGCTTCACTTACACGGCGCACTTTGCCTCTTATTTTGGTGTAAGTTTTTATGGTCATTATATATTTACTTACTATGAAATCGAAGAAACATTTTTTTTATCATTTCTACGACAGATCTGGTCGATATTATCTTTTAATTTCTTGTAATTTTCATGTTTGTTTTCTTCTCGTAATTTAGACTCAGCTGATAATATTAACCCAAGTAATTAAGTAAGTCTTATTTATACTCTGGGAACATAACACATATTTTTTATACATTAGTCTTGAGAGCACACAGATGTTATGTATAAACATAATAATAGTATACAATACCGAGTAGTAGATAATAAGACATGTGCAACACTTAGGTATCAATATTTCGCAACGTTTCGCCTACACAGATGGCTTCTTCAGTTAAATATTAAGGTGACTAATAAGGAAGTATCAGGAACAAGGGAGAGGTAAAGATGACGTGGTTAGTCAGTCAGCCTTGAAGTAGCAGTGTTGAGATAGTCAGTCCCTCAGTCTGGAGATGTGTTCAGCTTCATAGCTTTGAACAATATATAATATTATTCAAGACTATAAGAACATAAGAACGTAAGAAAGAAGGAACACTG
>NC_091296.1:29777574-29782574 GCF_038502225.1 Cherax quadricarinatus
GCCCTCAGACATGACATCTCCACTGCCTCCAGCCTTCTCCTTGCTGCAGCATTCATCACCCATGCTTCACACCCATATAAGAGCGTTGGTAAAACTATACTCTCATACATTCCCCTCTTTGCCTCCAAGGACAAAGTTCTTTGTCTCCACAGACTCCTAAGTGCACCACTCACCCTTTTCCCCTCATCAATTCTATGATTCACCTCATCTTTCATAGACCCATCCGCTGACACGTCCACTCCCAAATATCTGAATACATTCACCTCCTCCATACTCTCTCCCTCCAATCTGATATCCAATCTTTCATCACCTAATCTTTTTGTTATCCTCATAACCTTAATCTTTCCTGTATTCACTTTTAATTTTCTTCTTTTGCATACTCTACCAAATTCATCCACCAATCTCCGCAACTTCTCTTCAAAATCTCCCAAGAGCACAGTGTCATCAGCAAAGAGCAACTGTGACAACTCCCACTTTGTGTGTGATTCTTTATCTTTTAACTCCACGCCTCTTGCCAAGACCCTCGCATTTACTTCTCTTACAACCCCATCTATAAATATATTAAACAACCACGGTGACATCACACATCCTTGTCTAAGGCCTACTTTTACTGGGAAATAATTTCCCTCTTTCCTACATACTCTAACATGAGCCTCACTATCCTCGTAAAAACTCTTAACACCATACACCTGCAACATCTGCCACATTGCCCCCCTATCCACCCTGTCATACGCCTTTTCCAAATCCATAAATGCCACAAAGACCTCTTTAGCCTTATCTAAATACTGTTCACTTACATGTTTCACTGTAAACACCTGGTTCACACACCCCCTACCTTTCCTAAAGCCTCCTTGTTCATCTGCTATCCTATTCTCCGTCTTACTCTTAATTCTTTCAATAATAACTCTACCATACACTTTACCAGGTATACTCAACAGACTTATCCCCCTATAATTTTTGCACTCTCTTTTGTCCTCTTTGCCTTTATACAAAGGAACTATGCATGCTCTCTGCCAATCCCTAGGTACCTTACCCTCTTCCATACATTTATTAAATAATTGCACCAACCACTCCAAAACTATATCCCCACCTGCTTTTAACATTTCTATCTTTATCCCATTAATCCCGGCTGCCTTACCCCCTTTCATTTTACCTACTACCTCACGAACTTCCCCCACACTCACAACTGGCTCTTCCTCACTCCTACAAGATGTTATTCCTCCTTTCCCTATACACGAAATCACAGCTTCCCTATCTTCATCAACATTTAACAATTCCTCAAAATATTCCCTCCATCTTCCCAATACCTCTAACTCTTCATTTAATAACTCTCCTCTCCTATTTTTAACTACAAATCCATTTGTTCTCTAGGCTTCCTTAACTTGTTAATCTCACTCCAAAACTTTTTCTTATTTTCAACAAAATTTGTTGATAACATCTCACCCACTCTCTCATTAGCTCCCTTTTTACATTGCTTCACCACTCTCTTAACCTCTCTCTTTTTCTCCATATATTCCTCCCTCCTTGCATCACTTCTGTTTTGTAAAAACTTCTTATATGCTAACTTTTTCTTCCTTACTACTCTCTTTACATCATCATTCCACCAATCGCTCCTCTTCCCTCCTGCACCCACTTTCCTGTAACCACAAACTTCTGCTGAACACTCTAACACGACATTTTTAAACCTACCCCATACCTCTTCGACCCCATTGCCTATGCTCTCATTAGCCCATCTATCCTCCAATAGCTGTTTATATCTTACCCTAACTGCCTCCTCTTTTAGTTTATAAACCTTCACCTCTCTCTTCTCTGATGCTTCCATTCTCCTTGTATCCCATCTACCTTTTACTCTCAGTGAAGCTACAACTAGAAAGTGATCGGATATATCTGTGGCCCCTCTATAAACATGTACATCCTGAAGTCTACTCAACAGTCTTTCATCTACCAATACATAATCCAACAAACTACTATCATTTCGCCCTACATCACATCTTGCATACTTATTTATCCTCTTTTTCTTAAAATATGTATTACCTCTAACTAAACCCCTTTCTATACAAAGTTCAATCATAGGGGTCCCATTATCATTTACACCTGGCACCCCAAACTTACCTACCACACCCTCTCTAAAAATTTCTCCTACTTTAGCATTCAGGTCCCCTACCACAATTACTCTCTCACTTGGTTCAAATGCTCCTATACATTCACTTAACATCTCCAAAAATCTCTCTCTCTCCTCTACATTCCTCTCTTCTCCAGGTGCATACACGCTTATTATGACCCACTTTTCGCATCCAACCTTTACTTTAATCCACATAATTCTTGAATTTACAAATTCATATTCTCTTTTCTCCTTCCATAACTGATCCTTCAACATTACTGCTACCCCTTCCTTTGCTCTAACTCTCTCAGATACTCCAGATTTAATCCCATTTATTTCCCCCCACCGAAACTCCCCTACCCCCTTCAGCTTTGTTTCGCTTAGGGCCAGGACATCCAACTTCTTTTCATTCATAATATCAGCAATCATCTGTTTCTTGTCATCCGCACTACATCCACGCACATTCAAGTATCCCAGTTTTATAAGTTTTTCTTCTTCTCTTTTTTAGTAAATGTCTACAGGAGAAGGGGTTACTAGCCCATTGCTCCAGGCATTTTAGTCGCCTCATACGACACGCATGGCTTACGGAGGAAAGATTCTTCTCCACTTCCCCATGGAAAATAGAAGAAATAAAGAAGAACAAGAGATATTTAGAAAAAGGAGAAAAAATAGATGTATATATATATACTTTTCGCATCCATGCATATATATATATATATATATATATATATATATATATATATATATATATATATATATATATATATATATATATATATATATATATATATATATATATATATATATATATATATATATATATATATATATATATATATATATATATATGCATGTGCGTGTCTGTGAAGTGTGACCAAAGTGTAAGTAGGAGTAGCAAGATATCCCTGTTATCTAGCGTGTTTATGAGACAGAAAAAGAAACCAGCAATCCTACCATCATGCAAAACAGTTACAGGTTTCTGTTTCACAGTCATCTGGCAGGACGGTAGTACTTCCCTGGGTGGTTGTTGTTGTTGTCTACCAACCTACTATATATATATATATATATATATATATATATATATATATATATATATATATATATATATATATATATATATACATATATATATATATATATATATATATATATATATATATATATATATATATATATATAATATATATATATATATATATATATATGTATATATATATATATATATATATATATATATATATATATATATATATATATATATATATATATATATATATATATATATATATGTCGTGCCGAATAGGCAGAACTTGCGATCTTGGCTTAAATAGCAACGCTCATCTTGCCATATAGGACAAGTGAAAATTTGTGTATGCAATAATTTCGCCAAAATCATTCTGAACCTAACGAAAATAATATATTTCACTGTGTTTGTTTAGTATTAAATTATTGTAAACAAATCTAAAATATATTTAATTGGGTTAGGCTAAAATAAATTGTTCTTGTTTTAATAAGGTTAGGTAAGTTTTCTAAGTTCCTTTTGGTGCAAAATTATAATTTTTTATATCAACATTAATGAAAAAAATATATCTTTAAACGTATAAGAGAAAATTTTAGAAAGGACTTAATTTTAAATGAGTTCTTGCTAATTGACCAGTTTTACATATTCGGCACGACATATATATATATATATATATATATATATATATATATATATATATATATATACGTATATATATATATATATATATATATATATATATATATATATATATATATATATATATATATATATATATATATATATATTCAAAACAACCACTCTGAAAGAATAGAGAAATTCCAAGCGCTTTCGTGACTACTCACATTATCAAGGAACTATGAAAGTAAAGCATCCAAGGAAGCTATATAAGGGGTCTGGCCAACACCTCACTATCAGATCCCACAACGGTTAAATACCTGACGCCCGCCGACCCAACTGGATAGGTCCTTTGCACAACTCACCCACAAACTATTCTACCCAAGAAAATTTAAAAATTATTATTTGTCCAGTGTATTATTAAATTCTTCCCAAATTCTATTAATTATAAATGGATCTAATTTATATAAACCAAAGGAAATATTCATATTATTGTCAAAACTGCTTTTTATGAAACAAGATTCAATTATATTCCTGTCGACCAAGGACTTGCTTGATACTACTTTCTCAACTTTTTGAAAATCAATTGGATGGTTAAAATCTCTTACATTAATAAATAGAGCATTGGAATCTTGTCCAGTTCTAATGCTATATTTATGTTGTTTTAATCTTAGTTCGAGATTTTTACCAGTTTGACCGTAATAAACTTTATCGCAAATTTTACAAGGAATCTTATAGACACATCCATCAGCATTTTGGGGGGAATTCTTTATTAAAAGTCTTTTTACTGTATCAAGATTTTTTAATACAACTTTAATATTAAAAGTCTTAAGAAGAGAAGGCATATCAACAAGTTTTCATGGTAAGGGAGAACCAACATATTTTTATTTGAATAAAGCTGGTTGTCCCTTTTTGGATTGTGAAAAGTATTTCTAGCAACTTTAAAAGATTTATCAATTACATTTCTTGGGTATTTTAAATTATTACCTATTTCATAAATTTTGGATATTTCCTCATCTATGAACTCAGGACTACAAATTCGTAAAGCTCTCTAAAACATTGATGAGAAAACAGACAGTTTGACTCTATCTTGATGCGAGGAATAATAGTGGACATAGGAACAGTTATTTGTAGGTTTTCTGTAAATTTTAAATTTGAATTCATTATTATCCTTAATAATTAAAACATCTAGAAAAAACAATGAGTTATTTTCTTCAAACTCAACAGTAAAGTTTATAGAATGGGCTAAGCTATTTAATT